>NC_003075.7:17358126-17664858 GCF_000001735.4 Arabidopsis thaliana
GGATACTTCTACATTCTACATATTTGACCTTCGTCCTCTCAGCGAATAGAAGAGCCATAATATACAGTACATATTATGATATAATGTGGAATTGTGGATATACAAGTCTATCCATTTTCGGATTTTCCTTATCTTTCATACTTTTATCCACTGGTCCAGATATGATGAAGTCAAACTAGTGATTGTAGTAATTTAGATTTTGAAAACAGAATAATTTGCTATCTAAGAAATAACAAGCAAAACGTTTGGCAAAAAAAGATAAAAACCAAGCCAAGAATTTTTGGTCTTGTTTCTTGACTCTTGATTTTTTACTTAAAAAGTGGAAACTTTATGACACTTAAATGTGTGTATTGTTGTAACCTATACATTTTTCTTTTTCTTTTCTTCTCAAGTCTATACTCTAAAAAACTATAACAAAGCTTGTTTTCTCTCTTTTTATAGTTTAAATTCCATTTAAGGAAATGTACCGGTCAAGCGAATATGGTCGAGGGTTCGCCTCAGACCATGCTTAAGAACTGCTTGGTTACCTTGCCTGAACCCATCCCCATATGCCGATGAAGAATCCGACTCGATTTGATGCTTGAAAAACTCACCAAGTTTCTTCTCAAAATCAGACCTCTCACCTTTCTTGGACGATGCTGACACCACAGCAGATGATGAAGAAGATGCGATGTCTACTAATGTAGAGCCAGCATAAGTCTCAGATTCCAACCACATGTGTGCTAAAACTTGACATATTCCTTCTTCCACTTCTGGTCTAAGATTTGGATACCCTACAGATATACACAGAGCAACAAAACATTTTTTGATATTTCCCTACGTTCAATTGCTCAACATAATGAGAAGGGAGTGTTCTTCAGATTACCATTTAGTCGAAGCCATGCATGCATCATCTCATGAGCAAGGATTGACCCGGTTAACAAACTGTACAAGTGTAATACGAAAATTTTAGATATCTTATAAAGACAAAAATTTGGTTTAGGAGTGTGTTGAGAAGTGTTTTTCTTTTACCGAGGAAGTCCATATAAAATGAGAATCGCAGTGACTTCACAACGACGTATCAGCCTGCAAGGCTCTGTGATCATGTCTATTAACTTGTAGCCTGCCCCAATTCTTGGTCTCCTTAACACCTATATCAACATCTTTCTGATTCAGAAGCAATTTGTGGTGGATAGCAATTCATTACAAACTTGGAAGAATGAATACCGTGGTGACAGTTTGTTCTTCAGACAAACAAAGTCCTCTAGTTTCAGGTAAATGATGATGTCCCTGCAGCAAAATTAGATAGAAGTAGGTTGAAACAAATGAGCGAGAGAGAAAGAGAGAGTATAAACATAGTATCAATAAGATATAGAGGTTTTACGTGTTTCTCTCCTTCCATAGCTTCGTTTAGAGCTGATCTCTCCACCAAAAGCATAGGAATTTGCTGTTCCACTTTCATATGTAAGCCTTCGTAAAATTCACGTATCTCAAGGTACAATGGTTGGCATTCATGAGTGTCCATAATGGCTGAGTCGAGACATTCAAGACACAGTTTTCGACCATCATCAAGAATGAGATATTTTGTATCTTTTGGCTGAAACCATGAGCCAAAAACAGAACAACATCTGGTTTTCGAATCAGATTCTTAAATTTATTTTCCTATTAACAGAAATGCTATATCGAACAACTGACCTCCATTCGCTCACAACTGCAACACCGAGGAGTTCCATCACGCTCATGTGAAGGACAATACTTTTGCATCCAAAAGGGATGTGCCCTATACTCAATAAGACCAGCTGGATTTGTCGGAATCTAGAGGAGTTACATTTATACATACACATTAAGCTTAGTACAACCTGGGAACAAATTTTGGGTAAAATATAGAGATCAACAGAAGTTGGCTATCACTCACAAAGTTATGGCAAACATCACATTTAGGATGATGCTGCTCCTTGTAACATAATTTGTGATAAGGCCGATTTCCTGACATTGAGAACTGTAAAACAAAGCTTGAACAGGTTAAGCTTCAAAAGAATCAGGAGGATACAATAATAATACTTAATAAAATGTATAGGGACCTCATAATCTATGATGGGCTTATCACATGCATTGCAACAGAAACATTCAGGATGCCAAACGCCACCCATGCAACTCAGAAACCTTCCATGTCCTATCTCAGCTTGGCAACCGACACATATCCTCCAAGAAAATAAACAAAGAAACAAAATTGACTCATTGGAGCTAATGTGATCATGCATCATATCACTATCTAGAGATGATAGTGTCTGAAAATCTAAGAAATGGACATTAATGTATTTTTGAACCATTTACCTGTGACTAGAAGGAATGAGGAAGGGATATGGTTGAAGTATATTTCCTGGATCATATCGAGGAGGAGATCCCACATTCATACTTTCTTGAAGGGCCTTGGCGAGTAGCTCATCTTCCTCCAGTTGGGCTTTAGAACGCCTCATTTCTTCCTCTTCTAATCGAGCTTTTGCAAGCAGTTTCTCTGTTTCTTCTAGTTGAGCTTCAGCTCTCCTTTTCTCTTCTTCCTCGATTTGAGCTTGAGCTACCCGTCTTTCCTCTTCCTCTGCTGCTTCTAGCTGAGCTCTCATGTATTCTTCATCCTCATCCTCATCGTCATCGTCATCTTCTTCGGTTTCAGATTTGTACTCTACAGAATATAAGGTTTAAGAAACAATTTAAGCAAGTTACATTTCCACACATAACTTTCTTTCTTCTCTTTGTTTTTCTCTATGCATTACCAACGGAGAATTAAACAACATTACCGATTATTTTCTTTCCTTTGTCATCTTGTGGAATTACATGTTCTTGTTCAGAAAGAGAAAGTGCAATAGCACATTCAATCTCCTCTTTGTCAAAATCAGATCCTTCCTGAATCAGAAATTCAAGAAACCCTTTTATCTTCAATTCAAAATGAACCAAAAAACAGTAAAGTTCACTTACCGCAGAATAACGAGGACCTTCCAAGTTTCTATCTTCTCTATATCTTCCATTACATTGTCCATCAGAAAACTTATGGCTAGAACCTTTAAGGATTTTAGTTAGCCACCCCATTGGCAACAACAATCCCTTACCTGCATAGAGAAACACTGTTATACATCCAAGAAAGAGAAGAAACTCCATGTCTTTTGTTTTTTTGTTTTTCCTTAATCAAGGATTAAGACAATAATTGGTAAGAAAGAATCAGACTGATCCAACAAAGAAAGTTAAATAATATGCAAATGGCAAAACAGCAATTGAAGAAGGTATTATTATAGGGAGATTGCATCAAATATAAAAGGGTTACCGAAATCTTAAAGACTGAATTGAAAATAAGGAACCAAAGTACGGAGCTTATTACAAACAATCTCAAGACCCTAAATTGTAATAATATCCAGAAAAAGATTATCCACATCATCCTCAAAACAATCAACCTAATCTACATTCATCATTCCAAATACCCATAAGAAGAAAAATGAAATCTTTATGAAGTTTATTACTGTTAAAGAAAAGGAATCTAAGTACAAGTCAAAAACAGAGTAAAGAGAAATCGCAAATTACCTGAAGGAGATGACAATAAAATTAGCAAAATTAGATGACCCTATGGATCAAAAAAGGAAACTCAATAAACATGATTCTTCAACTTCTCTCGATCACCCTAAAAATCAGGACTTTCTTAGGGAATTGACAGCAGAAACAGAGCAGCAATAGAGAGAGAGAAAGTGAAGGGAGACACTTGAATTCGAAGCAAAACCCTTTAGCTTTTAGAACCCGTGACTGTTAATTATCTTAAAAAGCGTGAAGAAAGCTTAATAAATGGAACAGAATAGAGAGAGAGAGATGAGTAGAGGATAAATCTCCATTAAACACACTTAAAGGTAAGAACTTTATGGAGAAGATGATGGAAATTGTTACGTTTTTTTTGGTTGGGAAGGTCAAGCAAGTGGGCACTTGTTTACAAAAAAAAAAACTAATCATATTATTTTACGGAAGAAATTATTAAGAAGGTTTATAGAAATCAAATGTTTGAAAAATTAAGAGAGAAGAAAAAAAAGAGCTGATGTTTACTAGCATTAACACTAGTGACACACAATCTTTGACTCTCCTCTAATTTACTCTTCTTTAGCCTTTTTTCAACACTCCTAAGTTGATGATTTTGCTCATGACTTTTACTATTCACAATAAAATACCGTTTTTTTCTTTCACATCAAATTTTTAATTAAAATTAATAGAAAAAAGTAAAATAAAACAAAAGTTTAATATACTTCAATGAATAATAACTCGCACATGAATGGAATAAATTTTGTGTCCAACACATCACCCTGTTCGAAATCCCCTGGTCTGTAAACCCAATTTTACACAAAAATACAAAGCAGAAATATAGAAACTGAAAAAAATCATTGAAAATTGTTAGTAGGTAAGGTTATCTAATACTTTATTTAGCTCAACCTAATGCATTATTTAGTTACATACGACCAAATTAATTGGAAAAATATAGACAATATTATCTGGATAATTAGATGAGATGACCCATTGCTAATCACAATTGTACATTACAGTTTCTTATATATATTATTATTTTATTTTTGTGGTTGAGATTAAATTTTGTTAGAAGGATCAAGAGAATTCGGTGGGTTCAATATAAAACCACATGTGAAAAAAAAAACGTGTATATTGTGATTAGCCAATCAATTAGTTGTTTAGGTGCCCAAACTTACTGTGCCACCGCAAGTTTTATCAAAATTAGGTGCTTAGCAAGATGATTCAACTACTCCAGGATATTTTATTTTCCTCTGTTAATATTTTTTTTTTCTGATTGTTTTATTTTAGTAGTAGTTGAATCAAGTGACGTTCTTTAAATTGTGATCCCACTCACTTCTTACGCAAGCAATGAATTAAAGTACTGCAATAGACAAACTTATTTGTTATATATTGGTCATCAAAGTTATCAATTAGCTTTCCAAAAATTTCACTTTATTCACATCTATAAATCATTGACACTAATACTGATGCCATATATTACTAAAGAAAAAAAGAAAGAAAGATAGTTGTATTATCCAGTGGCCATATATTTTAACCAGGCTTCTTAAGGCCCATATGGTAAATTTGGGCCGACGAATCAAAACCCTTATTGTAGAATAATTTTTAAGTTTAAATCAGTTACAGATAGTTGTATTATCAGTGGCCATATATCATATAATGATTGTGGGCTGGGTTTTTTTTTTTTTTGTCTAACAATTTTTGACGATAATATCTTTAATATTGAGCTACAAACAATTTTCATTTTAAAAAAATGCGCCGTTGAATCAAATAGAAAACAGAGAAATCATGTTGAAAAAAACAAAACAGTTAATTTAGAAAATAAAAATTTATGTATTGACAAAAATCCATTTTCATATTATATAATTACTCCCTTTTGACAAGAGAAGTTATTATTACTCTTCGACCATATCAATTTCTAAATTATTTTTAAGCATAAAAATAAAAAGAGTAAAAAAGATTTTGAAGCTTGGTGATGAAAAGTTGAAAACACAGGCTGTCACGCTGGATGATCAAAACACGTGGCACATTGAGGAACGTTGATCCCAGCATGGACCACAAATCCCACGTGGCCATGGCCATCCCTTGCCGGTTTTCCAGGTGGACCAATCAAAATTAATATGTCTCTTAGGACCATTTTTTTTATATGTACACGTTTTCATTTTGAAAACATATTGATAAGGAAAAATAAATCAAGCATTTTTTTAGTTGTAGATTACAACGACGGTGTGACTGGTTCGCTGCTTCTTTTTTCCATTGGGGACTTCTATAATTTAGTCACTACCAATAAATCATTCATCATAATTTAATTGCAAAGTACAGATATCTCCTAAACATGTTTATCAAAAAATGTTACTCCGTGTTCATCTACGATTTATATAAATATTAGAGATATAACACTACGGTCCTTATACATAAAAGAACTGAATTAAGTGTTTTGTATAATATTTTCTTATGTATTTATATATATATATACAAAAACATTATAACAAAATGGTCAAGATATCCAAAAAGCTACTATAACAAATGGTCCTAGCTAATTATTGGTGGTATATGAATCTAGACAAGGAAATAAATGATATGAATTCGTAGAGGTTGTTGTAATTGTATTAAGGTTTAAATTATACTCTTTAGATGCAAAATAAATAAAGAAATAAACAATAATAATTGGAAAGATAATATTGAAAAAATGTGGTGACAGAAGACCATGAGAATGTTGGTCCCTTGGACCTTCGCACATAAAAACATTTTGCTTCTTTTGTTTTTCTTCATTTGATGACAATTTTTGCTTTATTTAACCAACTATTGCCCAATGGTAACTTCTAATATAGGTTCACACATATATTATCAATAGTTGATACTTTTTACTTCTATATTGATGAAATTGGAAGAAAGGTCCGTTGACTCGATGGTCCATATACAGTTTTAATTTAGATGAGCGATTAGTGAGTTTTGATATACATTATTCATGAATCATGAACTTAACAAACCTTTCAAGATAAGGCGTTGCATATTCTTGAATATATATATGATTTCAGATCTCATACGAATCATCAATTTTAACTTATTTCATTTGATATAATAGTTTATCCTGTTTGGCCAATTCAATGGTCATTTTCTATACAGTCTCACATAGTTACAGTTGCATGTACTACTGAGTCATAGTCATGAGTGGCACATCAATTCACTAGCTGAGATGTGATTTCTTTTATATATAATAATCAGAATATAAAGACAAAAAAAAACATCTTCAATCAATCCTTGCCCTATTTTTTTCATTAATTTCTAACGCGTGAGGATTTGGATATACAAAGTATTTGTGGTTGTTCGCGGAGAAAATATGATAGGTTAGAAGTTAACATCATTAGGTGAGGATTTCCCAAACTTAAATTGAATTAATTAGTGCATAAGTTTAGTCTCTTTTAAGACTCAACGTTTGATCATTGTATAAGGATTTAGTTATTTGATTACATTTACACTATCATCAAGTGACCAAAAAAAAAAATTACAAGTGACCTAATTCAGATTCGTTGTGATCTTCATGGTGACATAAACACAGAAGTTTTCGCAAGTACCTCATGGGAAGTAACATTATTCGAACCTTGATAAGACAAATACACTGACATAGTAGTCGGGGACAAATTTAAAGAAACATGTCGTTCCTAGATTTTGACAGTTTTCATGCACACGCATACGTTACATATGTGTATATGTTTGTATTAAAAACATTAAAACAGTTCTCAAAAGCAAACCTTAAAAAGAGTAGTGAGCTTGTTAAGTCAAACGATTAAGCAAAAACAGTAAAACACTGTTAGATTGTAAAATAACAATTAATGGTTAAAAAGCAAAAATAGAAACAGAGTAAAAGAGTTGAAAACTACTATTACTCATCAAACCAATGAAATAAGAATCTAAAATAGAAGATGAGAAAGAAAAAAAAAAGTAAATACGAAAGGAACAATTTGAGTAACACCAAAAGGACAAGAAATGGAATAAGAAGGGACCATCACTGCCATTTTCACAACTCCCTTTGTGGTCTCACTCTCCCATTACTCATGACAAATAATCAAATTTATTTGTTTCTTTCTCATCGACTTTATTGTTTACAACTTTATGTATAATAAAACTTCTTACAGAGTTAAGAATGAACAAAACTTTCATATGAATCTTAAGCTCACAAAGGAGATTACCACTAATTAGAAATTACCAAAAAAAAAATCAGTAAAAAAGAATGTAATTCCGGCAACTTTCAAACTCATGAGGCATAATAATGGTTTGCAGAATTTCATATGACGACGATTGATGGATATGAAACCATATGGTATATTGACTAGACAATAAATCAAACCTACGTGGCTATGAGACTATATTATGAGTCCTTGTAATAGCTTTTGGCTAATCAAACCTTTTTTTATCTCCTTTAGAGAAAGTGGTGACTTTAATCTTCTAACAAATTGCAATTGCACCACATTTAATCAAATCAAACCTAACTCTAATTTTATCGAATCTGGATGATAACTCATAATTTTTCCTTCAACGTACTTAAAAGACCAAACCCGATGAAAGCCTTTTCAACAATAACTTAGTTCATGATCCTTTTGTCTGAAAACAGGATCTGGAAATCAACGTTGTTATAGTCAGGTAATATGAAACCTATCACGACAGATATAACAGATCATTGCAATATATAATAACATTTCATATTTAATCATAATTTATCACCACGAGTTTGTATATATATAATCATTTGGTTTTCGTGAAAAACTAATTGTGTAAATATTTCTTTATAAGTTTGTGATTTTTGGTAGCAAACATTTTGTTTTATGGACTCATTGTCTTTGCTTTCATGTTTTTTGTTTTTCGTAGGACCAAATTTATAGGTTATACATTCATCTAAAACCTTAAAAAAATCAACTAAAGATTTACATTCTTACTGATCATAGCAAGTAAATTAGTCTCCTTTGTGTTGTCGAAATGACTCAACCTCACAACATGATCACACTTTCTGATCCAAGAGCTATCCAAAATACACCGGTTACATTAAACTACGAACACATTTCAATGATAATGAACAGTTAAACACATTACATAGCTTTGGTTATAAGACGCAGAAATTAAAAAATCAATCAAAATATTCGATACTATGAAATTGAATGTTCATGTGAGGTCGAAAAGCGGAAACGTGTCGAAATAAAAATGAAGAGACTAATAAATATGTTGAAGGTTAGACAATTGACACCATTGAAGATATGATAAAGCAGAGGAAAAAGGATCCATTACAAGTTGGCTTTGGTGGGTAAAGAGTATAAATGCCTAAGAAGAAGATCCTCTCCACACGTACGAAAAAGGAAGGTTCGGCACGTAACAGATAGTTGTGCATACGTGTGAAAGGAGGGTGGGATTCACGTGAGAGAGATTGAACCATTTCTATTTCAGAAAGGAAAAAATAGAAAACGAGAAAAAATATCGGTA
Source organism: Arabidopsis thaliana (assembly GCF_000001735.4). Lineage (NCBI taxonomy): Eukaryota > Viridiplantae > Streptophyta > Magnoliopsida > Brassicales > Brassicaceae > Arabidopsis > Arabidopsis thaliana. The sequence continues at coordinate 17,367,127 of NC_003075.7, forward strand.
GGAAGGTAGAAAGGTTAAGCTGTCAATTGTCATTCCAGGTTTTGTAGTTGGAACATAAAACTTTTGTAGCTATAATTTTAAAATAAAACCTGCAACGTATTTTTATGAAATTTTACGTTTCTAGGGAATATTAAAATGGAAAAACAGAGTGTTTTTATTTTATTTTATTTTAATTACTACTCCGACATGAATTAACTGTGTAAAAATAAAAAATAAAAAATAACAGAATTTGCGTGCTGATATGATTTTGACATGAAAGATTCCCACATGGTGTCACACAATAAACAAAATTCAATGTTATTATATAAGTGGAGTTACACTTGTGCTTTCGACATTTCCATTAATTATTTATCCCAATATGGACTTATGCCTACGGTGCGATATCTAATACTTTCTCTAACCATTTGTGGGATATGCACCAAAACTCGAATTTGGGAATGCTATTTTTTTAGCAAGACAGACGTGATACGAAATATGTCACCGCTTTAAGAAAGAAATTCCGATATCTATATATTAACCATGGAATTAAAAATATAGTCTAGCCATACCAAAAAAAGAAACTCAAGTACTCGAACTCAAAGCTGTTGAACCAAAAAAACGGTTATGTGTCGATTTCATCGGTTTTCTAGATTATCCCCCACATAAACCTAATTAACATTTTGAGCACTTGACTTCTGAACCGTCCTCCTACCTTTCACACGTTCCAAACCACAACTCCCGCTCGTGCGAACTCTCATCTTTTATTGTTTATTTGATACACCAAACAAAAAAAATGCACACCGAATTTCATTACATTATCCTTCAAGCCATTCATAGTTACATCGTACTCGACCCTCAAGTAGTAAAATTTAATTTATGATCACAAGATCGATGGCCGGAAAAAATAGTTTGAATATATACTTTTTCTAGCCTTTGCATTATTTTGCATGAGTATTATTACTTCGGCCATGCTAATTGTTAGAAAATACAGCTTACATTTTATTTAACACTGTATTGGTATATATGTATGTGGGATATATTATGTTATCATTAGAAAATGCTAATTAATATGTAACTAATTTGTCATTTCCCTGAAAAGTCGATTGGAAGGGATAATTAACTTGTGGTTAGAACTTAAAATCAATTGATTATATGAGATTAATTTGTTGTGGTGTTGTGATTACGACCAGTCGTACGGAGTTTTAGAGAGTCATATTCTCGCATAAAGTAAGTAAATTCAATTTTGATGTAGTAGAAAAAAAAAATTAACAAACGTTAAGAAGATTTTTTTTTTTTTTATGAAGTTTTTTATTTACGAAGATCTTTTAGGGTATTCCAGGTTAAGATAATAGAGATATGCTACATTTAAAATAAATGTGTAGACTTTAAATTATGCTGATGAGGACTGGGGAGCTATGCACCAACAATGACCAGTTACGTAAATATGGACTTAATTGACCCTATCTGCGAGTCAGTCCAGTGAAATCAGAAGAATGACAGATGAGGGTATTATGGGAAATATAAATATGGCAGTATTTTAAATATTATATATGTTTTTTTTTTTTGTCACGATAGTATTACTAAAATTTATGGTGGTGGTTCGTATCATTGAGATATGACCTTGTACTCACTTAAAAAAAAAAAAAAAAAATTACGAAAATAAACATCTTCAAATTGTTAATGGCAGAAGACATTTACGTGAAAAAAAGACGCATCTTAGAAATTTCTATCCTTCAATCCTACTATTAACCTTTTCAACTAAATCTTTCATAAGAAACCATAGTTTAAAAAATCACCGATTTTTTTTTTGCACGAGCAGCTTTATATATATATAGGAAACCAACTAATAAAGAAGATTGGTGGGCTAAAAAGGGTGACGAAGAAGAAAGAAGAGTGACCTCTCTCTCGCATATTTTTCTTTCCGATATATATATCTTTTATAATATTTGTGAATTCTGAATAAACTCTTAGTAAGAAAGAAAAGGAGAGTCCAGAAAAAGAAAGCGAGAAAGAGAGAGAGAAAACGATACCTAAGCTCAATTATCTTCTCTGCAACAAACTCCAAAGGTATTATCTTCTTATGCTCTCTCTTTGCATACATACATATATATAGATACCTACATATATATATCTCTATGTCTTTGTTCATCATCAGTTATATAGGTGATGTAGATAGATGGACAAAAAAACAGCGTAAGACCTAGTTTCTGACTTACATATGTTTTAAATTCTTTGTCTGAATCATTACAGGATCCGAGAGAGAGAGCTCTGGAACGATATTAACATATATCATGAAGAAAAAGATTGAAGTATTGATATGGGAATAACTAAAACTTCTCCTAATACTACAATTCTCTTGAAGACTTTTCACAATAATTCTATGTCCCAAGATTATCATCATCATCATCATCATAATCAACACCAAGGAGGTATCTTCAACTTCTCTAATGGATTCGACCGATCAGATTCTCCCAATTTAACAACTCAGCAGAAGCAAGAGCATCAAAGGGTAGAGATGGACGAGGAATCTTCAGTCGCCGGAGGTAGGATTCCGGTCTACGAATCAGCCGGTATGTTATCCGAAATGTTTAATTTCCCCGGAAGCAGCGGTGGAGGAAGAGATCTCGACCTCGGCCAATCTTTCCGGTCAAATAGGCAGTTGCTTGAGGAGCAACATCAGAATATTCCGGCTATGAATGCTACGGATTCAGCCACCGCCACCGCAGCCGCCATGCAGTTATTCTTGATGAATCCACCGCCACCGCAACAACCACCGTCTCCGTCATCCACAACTTCCCCAAGGAGCCACCACAATTCTTCAACTCTTCACATGTTACTTCCAAGTCCATCCACCAACACAACTCACCATCAGAACTACACTAATCATATGTCTATGCATCAGCTTCCACATCAGCATCACCAGCAGATATCGACGTGGCAGTCTTCTCCCGATCATCATCATCATCATCACAACAGCCAAACGGAGATTGGGACCGTCCACGTGGAAAACAGCGGAGGACACGGAGGACAAGGCTTGTCCTTATCTCTCTCATCGTCTTTAGAGGCTGCAGCAAAAGCGGAAGAGTATAGAAACATTTACTACGGAGCCAATTCTTCTAACGCATCACCTCATCATCAATACAATCAATTCAAGACTCTTCTTGCTAATTCTTCTCAACATCACCATCAAGTATTAAACCAATTCCGATCATCTCCGGCTGCTTCTTCCTCTTCCATGGCAGCGGTCAATATCTTAAGAAACTCGAGGTACACAACGGCCGCGCAAGAGTTGTTGGAAGAGTTTTGTAGTGTTGGAAGAGGATTTTTGAAGAAGAACAAACTTGGGAACAGCTCAAACCCTAATACTTGCGGTGGTGATGGTGGTGGCAGCTCTCCTTCGTCGGCCGGAGCAAACAAGGAGCATCCTCCTTTATCGGCGTCTGATCGGATTGAGCATCAAAGAAGGAAAGTGAAACTACTCACCATGCTTGAAGAGGTATGTTCATATTAACTTTTAATATTGATTTTGACTTTGTCTATACTCTACAGTGATATTAGTTCATACATTTTACGTAAAATTGTTTTCGTTACATTTCGATAAGATTCATAAATTGATCCAAGAGTTATGACAAAGAAACAAGAAACCTGATATGACTGAATTGGTCTTTTGTTTTCTCGATTAACTACTTATTTTTGATTATTTTGGTAGAGTTTGATTGCGCAATCCTACCATCATTTGTTTAAAATTAAAATTAATTTAATCATTTTGCTCGTGTGACGGTCGTATTAGAAAGTATATTGAATATTTTGATGCTTAGCGTTTGGTGGAATCGATTAATCAAAGAAAATGCATTAAATAATTACGATTAATTATGTAATTGGCGTTTCCTTCTCCATATAAGCTACTCTCCAGTTACGTCCTAAAGCTAACCCTTGACGTTACTTATTTGTTTACCCATAATTGAATTATCTACTTTTTAGTTGACCTTGCTTTTTTCTCACTAGAAATAAATATTTTAGTTTATGCTCGAGGATACGATAAAATGTGCTGTTGGTAGGATTGCGCAAACATTGAAGTATATTCTCTGGTCAATAATTTGTCTATATAATATCTTATTTTCTTATTTTGTCTCGTTTAAAGGTAACTAATTAATCTCATTAGTTTATTTATTAGATGATGCTCGTACACAAGCATAGGTTCCCGTGATAAAATCTACACTAAATAATAATCACGTGAACATATAACACAACACACACGAGTTAACAATAACATTAATTAAAAGAAAAAGGCAAATATTGATATTTATGGATTGTATAATGTATAGTTTTGTTTCGTTGGCAGGTGGACCGACGGTACAACCATTACTGCGAGCAAATGCAGATGGTTGTGAACTCTTTCGACATAGTAATGGGCCACGGTGCGGCATTACCGTACACCGCATTGGCTCAAAAAGCTATGTCAAGACATTTTAGATGCCTTAAAGATGCAGTTGCGGCTCAGCTTAAGCAGAGTTGCGAACTTCTTGGGGACAAAGATGCAGCGGGAATCTCTTCTTCCGGGTTAACAAAAGGTGAAACTCCGCGTTTGCGTTTGCTAGAGCAAAGTTTGCGTCAGAACCGTGCGTTTCATCAAATGGGTATGATGGAACAAGAAGCTTGGCGGCCACAACGCGGTTTGCCTGAACGCTCCGTCAATATACTTAGAGCTTGGCTCTTCGAACATTTCCTTCACCCGTAAGTCAATTTTTTCTTTCTTTCTCGTTATTTATTAATTATTATAGAGAAACTGAATTTTGAAAAAAGCTGAGAAAAAGTATTTATTTTCTCGTTATTTCACCTCTACTTTCTTTAGTACTATGTCTCTAGAATTTTGCTATTTTATTGTTAACGAGAGTGAACGAAAAAATGGAAATAAAGCAAAAGAGTAGTGTTTTTGTACTATTTTCACCTCTCTGACAAATTGCTTTAAGAGTAAAACAAAACAAAAAAAGCCAAGTAAAAAAAAAAAAACTGGATCGATGATATGTAATCATCAACTTTTCTTTTGTCTGTTAGATTCTCACGCCCTTGTTAGGAAAAAGTCTGTACTTTTTCTTGCGTCTACTTGATTGTATTGTATATAGTGAAAAGATAAAGAAAATAAATTACATTGAGTTTATTAGGGCAAAGATAGAGAGTGATGTCATTTTCTGGTCTCTTTCTCAGGTATCCAAGTGATGCAGATAAACACCTATTGGCTCGACAGACTGGTTTATCCAGAAATCAGGTCAGTCTACATATATACATATAGCCAACGATATAATGAAATTTAAAATCTCCATGAATCAAATACATATGCCTCTACTTCACCAAGTTGTGTTAGCTGAGTATACTCTTAATCAGACAATCAAATGACCACAGTCTGGATTACGAATTCTTAACCGCGTGTTTTAAAGATTTGTTTTAAACCCATCATTCTATGTTTATAAATAAACTCCACAATAGTACACAGTTATATATATAACTACAATATTAATTTATCACCCAAACCCATTTCATAATTTTCATAAACATATACATGCTTGTTATAAACATCAAATAATAAATACTAGTAGTTACTCAAAACGAATTTGACTAAGCCAAAATTATTTGACACCATGTACGAGTACACTAACTAGTAGCCTGAGATGACTCTATTGCATGGTTTTTGTTTCTTATCTTTGTTTGGTTTGTGATATGACAGAGGAACACCATGTGTTTTGCCTTCCACTCACCATTAGCTTTTCTTGGGATTCGTCTTTAAATTATTATAGCATATTTATATATACAAAAACATAGGAGAGAGAGAAAGAGATCGACATTAAAGACGCAAAAGGGTCCATTTTTCCTCAAGTACATCAAAGTTTGCAGCTTTCAATTGTCCCAAAGAAACCCTCAATTTCTTGTATCCCTACATTAAATAACCAAATGACAAATAAACAAAAAGAGCCCTCAATTTTATTTCGATATTATAATGATTCAACTAGTGAAAATTTTGTCTCTTTTATTCAGGTATCAAATTGGTTCATAAATGCTAGGGTTCGTTTATGGAAACCAATGGTGGAAGAAATGTACCAACAAGAATCAAAAGAAAGAGAAAGAGAAGAGGAATTAGAAGAGAACGAAGAAGATCAAGAAACAAAAAACAGCAACGACGACAAGAGCACAAAATCCAACAACAATGAAAGCAACTTCACTGCCGTTCGGACCACTTCACAAACTCCAACGACAACCGCACCAGACGCATCAGACGCAGACGCAGCAGTAGCGACAGGCCACCGTCTAAGATCCAACATTAATGCTTACGAAAACGACGCTTCATCACTTCTACTCCCTTCCTCTTATTCCAACGCCGCCGCTCCTGCCGCTGTTTCTGACGACTTGAATTCTCGTTACGGTGGCTCAGACGCGTTTTCCGCCGTTGCCACGTGTCAACAAAGTGTAGGTGGGTTCGATGATGCTGACATGGATGGTGTTAACGTTATAAGGTTTGGGACAAACCCTACTGGTGACGTGTCTCTCACGCTTGGTTTACGCCACGCTGGAAACATGCCTGACAAAGACGCTTCTTTCTGCGTTAGAGAGTTTGGGGGTTTTTAGTTTGCTTTTGTCACTCCATTTAATTAATTAATTATAGTTTCCATTCTTACTTATTTTAATTGAAAATCTATTTTTGTCTCTTAAAAGTCAAAACAATACATTAGTCTAGCCCTCCTCTGCTTTTTTTTTTCTATCTCGTGAAGAGAAGAAAACGATACGTAAATCCCTTCGAAAACTAATGTACGTTGTACGACTTATTGTTTTCATATATCTGTATTCTTGGTTATTTAATTTCTCGAGATTTCTTTAATTGTTCAAAATGAAAACCTTCACTTTATAACATAACAGTCCCAAATCGTTCGAAATCACTGATTTACAATCATATAGATTCACTTACCATGAATCCATGATACAAGCTTGAAGAGGTGACCCAATTGTTTGGGCCATCAATAAGGAAAGTGATAGGCCCAAAATTCTTTTATTGGGCTTTAGCGTATCTGTTTTTGTATAGATATCACACAAGTTTCTATAGATGTGTTCAGTGTTCATGCAGTTTTTTATAAATTTCTCACCGACATTTCTAGATATGACTAAAATGAATTTATGAACATGCGGCTTAAACCTTATTTTATCAGATCACTTAGTTAACATCTAGAGCAGGTGAAAACAAGAAGAAAAACAAATGTTGTTTTTGAGGTGCATAATGAAAATTGATGAGAAGAAGATTGAGGAGAAGTAGAAGAAACCGACTTTTGTTATGTTGTTAGTTGGATGAAGGAGTGAAAACCAATGGCTCTTAAGAAATATATCATTTTATTATATTTCTCTTAATACATAAAACAAGCAAACAATCTTTCTTTGAATAAAAAAGAAATTGATCGACATAAGGATTTATAAATTTTATATCCTTATGATGAATCAACTAATTTTTGAAATTGTTGTTGAAATACTATACATACAAACAATAATAACAATACGAGATTAAATTCAGTTATAAGAATCCCAAATGTTTATCGAGCGTCTTGATTTCAAACACTGCTGATAGTATTTCCACGAACCGGGTTTGGGCTGTACTTAACCGGGTACGAGGCTTCAACCGCAATCCCACACTTACCGGATTTGGAGGCTGCCAAGTTTCTCTCCATTCTAATGTAACCTTCCTCACCCCAACGTGGACCCCAAGAGTTCCTTACAATCCAGTAGTCAACACCGTTCTCTGATCCGTACCCGACAGCAACCACCGCGTGATCAAGATTTGTACCACAACTTCCGGTAAAAATACCCTGCCAACCAAAACCAATCAGGTTAATAAAAATCCAAAAACCCGGTTTTGTTACTTAATACACAAATCAATGTCGGTTCGCTTACCGATTGGTAATGTTGAAAAATTCTTCCACCGGCTTCAATAGCTACACTAACCGGTTGGTATGAAATAGCTTTCTTCAACGCAGTCTCGTCTTTAGTAGGAACATCTTCGTACCCATCAATACTCACAACTCTAGAATTCTTCTGCAAAAACACAAAGAGATAGGAAAAATAATCAGATTTTGCAATTCTTGAAAATAAAGTGAAAACAGAGCAACTCTGTTTTTGAGTGTATACCAAGAAAGAATTGCATTTTCCGCCGAATCCACGGTAAGGATAATCTTTCTCAGTGTTTAAGCCACCATTTTTCATGATGAATTGAAAAGCGTAGTCCATTAAACCGCCGTTGCAACCTTGATTGTAGGATTTGTCGCAGTCAACAAGTTCTTGTTCTGATAGAGATATGAGTTCTCCTGTTACGATCTTGTTTATACCTTCTACTGCTGCAGTAGTCGAAAACGCCCAACAACTTCCTGTGTTGATCAATACACAAACACAAATATTAACATCAATACACATGCTGCATGTGTTACATGTTAAGTTACACAAAATATAACACAAAAGTTTGTTCTGTTACGAACCATGTGTAAATATTAGACGTTCGTTAATAATATCAGTTTGATTATAAAGGAAAAAGCATAATTGGTAATTACCGCAAGTTCCTTGGTCTTTGATGGGGTTAACGGCTCCTTTCTGTCTCCAATCAACCGTCTCTGGAACCTCCTTGCCGTTTACAGCGGCTGAGTATTTCTGGTTGACATTCTTGGCCTTAGCGATGCGGCGGGCGGGCTCAGTTCTTGCCCCGAGGTACAACTTGCGGTACTCATCGTTAGTGAGATCGGTAAATTTGGTGAGACCAAGCTTGTAAGTAGCGTTCTTGTTGTTTTCGTTGTGTAGATCGATGAATCTTAAGTTGTCTTTGAAAATATTGAATCTTTTGTCTTGGTCGTTGATGATACCGTTGTTGTTGTTGTTAGTTTTCCCGTGTTCTGCGGACCATTGTAAGTAGATGGACCTCACTTCTTCATCGGTTCTCCACTTGCCGTCCGATGGAAGTTGGAGATGGTCGTTGATGATGGACTCATCACCGGAGGCTAATGACACGACGACATATAAGAGAAGTAAAGAGAGAACTTTTGTTGAAGGAGCCATATTGTTATGTGTTTTGTATAGTTAGGATTACTTGGGATGATTTGTTTTTCTGGAGGATGAGAAAACTGTGGGACTATTTATAACAAAAAATTTGGTATTTAATATTTCAAGTTGGTATACTTTTCTATTACAAATAAATGGGAATGATGGACATGCAAGATGGTGGACGGTTCGATGGATTTTTTAATCCGAAATTTGAATACTTTTTATTTCCCATTATTTATCTATAACATCATCAAATTTTTCATTAAAGAACATTATATATTGCACAAAATACTATATAACGGGAGATATTTATCTGTTTTTATTAGTTTTAAAACTAAATAATATATTTCGAGATTATAATGCATCTTATGGATCTACAATTTCTCCAAAACGAGTTTTAGTATATCTTAAATTTCTGTCCTAACCTTATATCACTAATTGTTTACTTGCATTTCATCCTCACATGCATCAAAGCTATGGTAGAAGAGTAGAAGAGATTTTGTTTTCGTTTCAATGTTGGACGTCGGCTCCAGAGGAAAGTAAGTCTCAACCAAGTTAAATTATTGAGTCTTAAAAGTACTTAAAGTTTTAGTTTTACACATGATTAACCTTTAATTTGTACACTAATTTTACTTGTAAATAGTATTTATGAATTATACTGTGTAAAGTTCATATGTACATTTAAACGGTTTTTGCCATCCATGATCCAACGATTCCAACGCCAACAAATACCTTGACGCACTAATAAAAATAGAATCAAGAAAAACATAACATACTTATATATATTACGTACCATTTATCTGATTATCTGATACTAATAATATGTCATTGAAAAATCGATTTCAGTCTTCACACTTTCGTTTGAATATTATTCATTATTCAGTTTACCTTTTTTTACTTGATCAACAAATATAAACGTCTTATTTCCTAAATTAGTTCATATGCACATAAAAGAATTTAGGCAAAAGAATATTATAAGAAAGTGGATTAAATATCAACCATTCTGATTGTATGGAATACAACATAACAACTTAGAATAAAGCACATGTCGTCTAAGCAGATTCGTGAGATAGTCGACCAAGAAACAAATTCCCCTTCCCTTGCGAGTATATATTTCACCAAAAAAATAACTCGATCAAACTTCGAAGATTTGTGTGGGGTCAAACTATTCGCTTGTAATTCAAATAGTTTACTATTCTCTTCTAACTTTTTGACTGAATTATCTTTTATACTGTAATACTTTTTCATACATATTAAAATGCACATTATAAGATGGTTTGTTCCTTTTACTTTTCCGTGGTTTGTTGTTTACATCAGCATATCACGAGAGATTTAATTTGCGTATTCATTAAAAATCGCATATTTATTCATATCTGACGTACATAACTATCTTATTGTAGAAGATATAGCGTATAATACGTACAAACACTCTCATTTTGAGTTTTAGCAAAACGATATTGATTGTGGTATATTAAACCCCCTTTTTTTTTTGCTCTCCCCCCAACAGCTTTGCGTTGTTATTTCAAATAATTTAAAATGATTTTATTTTTCATGGTCGCGCAATCTAATTTGATCTTTTTGAACCCAATCAAAATTCACATACAAATATTCAAAAAAAGCTGTCATGGCTTACGCCTTATGTAGTTATTGTTCCCTCTGATATGTTGATTCCAGTCAATCAGGCAAACGTTTATTGGCTACTAACCATACACATGGGAACTTGAATACCATTAAAACAGAATGATGTCACTTGAAAATATTTACGAGTATCTTCTTAGTGATCTCATTTATTTACGTCGAATTATTCACATTATATACGCATGTATATTCATAGGAGTTTTTTTTTTGTTAAACTTTTTTATTTATTTATTCAGAGGAGTTTAGTAAGTCGAAAAGTTTAATCCAAATACATGCAAGCATATTGACATTGGTTTGTGAAGAGTTTAACTAGGTATAGATGTCTGAGAACTTCTGAAATCAAAACGTTACAACAGTTTCCAAGAAACTGTAGTCTGGTTTAATAAGTTCACGTCTGAAATAATTCATTTTTGGCTGTAGATCTCTATGAAGAAGATTCATAGAAGAAATAAGAAAGAGAATGGAATCTTGAATGATGGGTGGATGAGATGTTCCCATTTCACGGCAGCTTCTTTGGTCATGAGGCGGCGCCCCATCCTGACCGTTGGAATTTTTCATATACTTGATATATAAGTGATTCATTCATATTTTTTGAAACTTGAAAAGAAGAGAAAAATTGGGATTGGAGGAAATGGGAGGCAAAGAGGTGTCTTTAACCAAGTTTCAAACGGAAGTGGCTTTTGATAAGGTTAAAGAAACAAAAGTGTCTCGCTCGTGTTTCTGACATGTGACAACTAAAGGTGACCGTTTCGTTTAGAGGAAAAAGGTGTGACCGTTTCTGTTTCTTTATAGTTCTGTTCAATTTGGGATATCATTTTGTATGGGAAGCTAGCTAAGCTACGCACGAAGCATGGGAACATTTATGGCTTGGTTGATTCTTCCTTAAGAATTCAAAAAACCTAATCCGAAGAAACCGACTCATACCGATATGAATTGTAAAATGGTCAAAGGACACGAACCCATTGTTACGACGACAATAAATTAGTAAGAAAAAGAAAAAAAAAACGAAAAAAGGAAAAAAGTGGTTAAAGAAGACATGTGATCTTCTGACAAAACCGCCTTATCTTCCTCCATTATTTCAGTTATAAATCTGTTTGCAGTCTTTGTCTCTCCCTTTAAATTCCTCTGTTTTTTTCTATGATTCTGTTTTGTTTGTTTTATCAACTTTCTTCACATTTCTTTCTCACGAAGTATCTTTTCCAATGTCTTCATCTCAAAGATTTTTTATTTTTCGAAAGTCACCAGTAGCTTCTAACCAATCTTAGCTATCTAAGTCCTCCGGTAGTAGTCCACTTGCATCATGTTGGATGTGTCATAATGGATATAAGAAAAAATCAAATATAATATATTCACAAAAATATGAACTTGTGAGAAGGTAAATTTGATTTATATCATCAGTATAAGTAAAATTGAGGGGCGGCTTTCACGTTTTGGGTCCATGAGAAGAAAACATAAATGAATTGAGAAATATGCTTACAAAACTATACAACCCAAAGTTTTGTTTCTACACTTTTTGTAACCCTCAAGAACATTGAAACAAACAATCTTTGTTACTAATAAAGACAAGTTTTAAAGGACCAAAAAATAAAACGATAGTTGAAAAACGAATGATCATCATTCCCCGAAAAACCCTGTATACCTTTTTTGGGAGCTCCATTGTCATAATCTAAACTGTCCCGGTTTTGTTTTCCTCTCCGTTAGTTGTAATATTTGCGGTATCTGGAGGAGAAGATGATCTCTGAGTTTTCTCTAAAAACTTTGGCAACAAATGAATAATAATAGTAGAAGAAAATCTCTTGAACTCTCAAAAGCTTTTTTCTTCTTTTCTCAGTTTCTTTCTTGATGCTTAGACGAAGATGAATAAACTTGTGTTGTTGTATCGGTTGGTCTAGGTTCGTGTTTACTTTTCTTACTTTTGCGTTTCGGTTTTCGGATTTTCGTTGGATGTTGTTGCTGCTTTGGTATTACCACGACGGTGTTGCCTTGGGATAATGGCATTTGATCTTTCTTTTTAGTTGGTGGCTCAGGAGGAACATCTGGCCATGGAGTGCGTTTAGCCGCAACTGTGATCTCTAACGGAGGATCAATTATCCATCTGTATCCAGGCAACAATCAAAAAGAGAACAGAACTCAGAAAACACAAACCCTTTTGTTTGCTGACTCAACAACAAGAGTATATACTAGAGAGATACATTCAATGTAAGATTAAGATTTCACACTCCCAACTAAAATATGATACTAGTCAAAACTTACTAACTAATCCCTAATTTTAACTTACGCAAAAGTAGTTACATTCCTTGTGACTAAAGACCTGCTTCCTAAATCGCTATTCATAATTTCGGTTTAATGCCTTTCCACTCTTCAACAAGATTGCAAGATGATTAATTTTACTATGTATAGAGAAAAAGGCTTACCCGGGAGGGAATTTGCTATCAGCGCGTGCTTCTACTCGAAGCCACCATAGCAGAACTTGTCTTCCACAGCTTCCAAGAGGCTCCACCATTGAAGGATCCTTCAACAGAGACAAAGGACTCTCCACACCTTCATTCTCATTCAACGACCCAAAGTCCTTAACCCACTCTGGCTTATTCTCAGCTTCCTCCCAAAGCAATCTCGAGTTCAACACAAACCCAGACCACTCTAGTTTTTGAGGCAAAACCGCAGCAACATCATCTATATAAACTGCACTCTTCCCCGCATATGGCAATGTATTGAAAATATGCCAACCAATCAACTGATCAGTTGAGTTACAAGCAGGACCCTGTACAGGTAACGAAGAGCTCTCCTCTTCTTCCTCTTTCTCCATCTCTTTCCTCTTTTCCATCGACAAAACCATCTCTTCCGCATTTCCTGAATGAGCCAATATCCCAACAGAAACAGTACCAAACCACTTCACATTCTGAATCTCATCAAACAACTCCATACTATGCATATTACTATCATCCGCAAACATCACAATCCCATCAAGCTTCTCTTCCCTCACAACTCTAAACACACAACAAAACAAGAACATCACTTTCAGCTCTAGATGCATATTATTCAAAACAAAACAGATCAAAGCATATAAAAGCAAAGAAATTGACTTGCCTCAAAGCTTGAAGTCTCATAAAGACTTCTAATTTACTACGATCTTCCCAAGTATTAGGCATTCTCTGATCAATCCCAACATGAATGGTCCTAAGTCCTGATTTTGCAATAATCAAACCGGTCTCATTAGTAGCACCACCAGCTTCAACAACGATCCAAACCAGATCATAAGGAACAAGCATCAAAGAATGCATCACACCAGTCAAATGCAAAGCTTGAAAAGTCCTCACATAAGTCGGTGTCACAGCTATAACCATCTTACTACTTTTCATCCCAAAGATCATCTTTTGCTCTTTTTGAACTCTCCCAATGATCTGATGAGCTTTCATTACCTCAACGGGATTCGGATGCGGCCAAGGACGGATCCGGATCCCGTGTCTTCCAACAACAACACGAGAGCTTTTCGTCGCCGTCGCCACCACCGTCGTTCCGTTAGCTCCGGGATCGAGAGTACGGCCGATTGTGTGAACATCGAGGTGTTTCACAGGTAAGTCAGGACGAAACGGAAGAGAGTAGAGATTGGTTGAAGAAGTAGAGAAGAGGAAGAAGAAGACTAATCTGGAGAATCGAAAGCCGAGAACTAGACTAATCAAGCAACAAAGACAGTGCAGGATAAGCCAAAACACAGCGATTAAAGACTTCCCGGAGCCATCAACGGAAGAATCAAGAGACGTCGGAGATCTGAAGCTATTACTCCGGCGATTTAAGTAACTCTGATGTAAAGCAGAGAGCTTCATCTTCTTCGTTGACCTCTTTCTTCTGCTTCCTTCTCCTTATCAAAAAGATCTGAGATTAAGCAACAGAGATTACTTGGATTTCACGATCTTAATCAGTTCGATTATCGCTTTCTCTTCTTGCTGTTGTTGCTGCTCTCTCACCACCACCACCATACCAATCTCTCTGATGCTTCGATGCAACGCCATCGAAGAAAGCAGAGGAAAGCGACAAGGAGGTACACGTGTCGTTTTATTATTGGATAATTAAATCTTTCAATTAAGTTTTGAGTAAAATCAGGGTCGTTTTAATATGTCTCTAATTGAAGTCAATTTTTGGTAATAATTTTTGGTGTTAACATTAAACATCCCTCAATTTATTGAATTAAATGTTTTGCATAATGATAATTGTGTTTTTGTTTTTTTCGTAAATTCATATGGTTTTAATTAAAAGTGATTATCGAGGAGGAATGTAGACGAATTTGGGAAAGACTAACCAAAATAATTGATTACGAATGTTTTTAATGGGCCATTAGTAAGGCCCATGAAAACGACGTATCTGCATGTCATATATAAGAGTACAGTTTGGTCCGACAAAAGACATGGTTTGAAGGGTTTTGGTTTAGAGATAATTGATCTAGGTTTGTTTGTTGTGAAGGTTAAACCGGTTTGGTAGGGAAGTCTTAAAGATTGTTATCGGTTCGTTTTCACTTGCACACAAAGCATAAATATGATGATTACTCAGCACCACCAAAGTGTCAAAGTTTATATCATACTTAGACATGTTTAGTATATGCAAGAAAAATAGATACATATGCATTATTAATTTGTGGGTTTAAAGTATATATATGCTTCCATTGCGTTATTACTTAAAAAGGCATTTGAACAAGAAATGACGACCATGACAAGTGTTATGAATCCTACTTAAATGAGTAAATGGACCAACAGTGTCTCCTTAAGAAAATGTGTTGGTCAGAAGGGTATGTTCGATTGTTAGGGTCTTTTAGGCCCATTGGGCTTATTGTGAACGCTTTTTGTTGTGTAATTTTTAACGAAGGTGTGTCAAGTGAACTCAATCACAAACGGTAATATATTTCAGAATTTAAAATTTACAACGGTAAAAGATATAGACGTTAGA
The DNA here is from genome assembly GCF_000001735.4 of Arabidopsis thaliana. Lineage (NCBI taxonomy): Eukaryota > Viridiplantae > Streptophyta > Magnoliopsida > Brassicales > Brassicaceae > Arabidopsis > Arabidopsis thaliana. Next base: position 17,382,742 of record NC_003075.7, read on the forward strand.
GAAGTAGCCATTAGAAAAAGAAATCCATATATATCTGAAACTGAACATTTACAACGGTAAAAAATATAAGACTTTGGAAAGTAGCCATTTAAAAAAAACAATTCCATATATTTGAGACTCAAAAATCACAAACGGTAAAAAATATAGACGTGAGAAAAGTAGCTGTTGGAAAGAAAAAAAATATACAACGCACAAAATGAGTTAATTGAAGTGAAAACAAAAGGCTAAAGAACGTATGTTTAGTTTATGCATTTTATCGAGTTTGAACTTGGGTAATGAATACAGTAACTTGGGTATGATACAGTGACTACATCATACATGCGTTTTTAAAAACTAATATAATCCGGTCAATATGTGAACTAATGATTCTGCAACTAAAACAAGCACAAGAGAAACATGGGCTTTCCATTATGGTCTTACAAATTGGTTCATATTGGGCCGATATGTAGAGTTCATTCATACTTTTGACGACTGTAAGAGTGAAATATTTATGCAAATAGCCAAATACTTTAGAGATGTTTTTATGTGATGTTTTGCGAATACGTCCATAGTTAACCGTCGTTGAAAGAGAGATTTGATCGAATTTAACACGAGTCTCAGACTATGCAAAACTGGTTTTTAGAGGTGGGAACCAAAGCAAGCTCAAACTTAGTAAGATCTTAAGAGTCAATCTACTTTTGATCTCGTCCGGACTTGCTATATCCCTACTAAGAAGAAAGATAATCTTGTTTTATATGTCTCAGGAGGGACATAAAGATAAACTTGTTTTTTTTTGTGAAACAAAAAGATAAACTTGTTTAAAAGTTCAAGTTAGAGATGATGATAATGTGTTTTAAATTTATATAAATTCGATGCAGGTCTATAACAAGTCAATAATTTGACAAAAAAAAGAGAGAAAGAAAAACAAGTCAATAATTTAATTTCAATAATTCAGTTGTCGCATGTAATAAGTTAAGTAGTAAACGCCGAATAACAAGATTTTGAACAATATAAATGTACTTTACCTACGATCTTGACTAATCGAGGTCCAATAATTGTATTAAAAAAAACAAAAAAAACTTCACCACCCTTTAACACTCACGAGTCATATTAATTTTCACATGTGGCCTTTGACCTCAGGTGGATTACTTTTACAGTCATATGACGTTTTTACCCTTTTGTTTTTTTAAAAAGTCTTCTTTTCGGCTTTAATAAAGTCAAAAAAATTGTTGTACAAAGTTTAATTTGTTGCTCTAGTAGTAGTAGTTTAAATTAATACTATTATAAAACTACTTTCAAATTCATAAATGAAAAAGAATTAGGACGAGGTATTCCCGACATCAATCTAAGCTTTTCTTTTTTTGTAATAAGAATTTATCTCTAATAGTTCTATCTTTTATTTAAAAAATTGTTATGTTTAATTTTGTTTTTGATAGAACAATCTTTAATTTTCACATGCGTCATACATTAGTAGGATACATAGGTTTTTCATCAAAGAAAAACAATACTATATATAAGATCCAATTAGAAATCCCGTACGAACTAACTGCGTGAAAACAATAAATCGACTTTCCTCTTCTTCTTTTTTTGGTTATATTTTTCTTACCTTGTTTATATACTCTTAAGCAAAAAAGCATAACTAATTAATTATAATAACGACTCTTTCTCGATAGGAGGAGCAATGTATGAAAATCTATCTATTAGACTTCTTCTTTTCCACGCTTTGACGTAAATTGCGACCTCGACGCGTTGTCTAACACGTCCCTATAATAATACTTATTTCAATGCTTGTAAGTATCATAACAACACGTTTTTTAAGTGATCTAACGATTTTATTCATTACGTGCATCAAGTAAATCAAGGCTAATCCTCCATGTTTTTAGTCACATGCCACAAATTCAGAAAAAAAAAAAAAAAAAAATGGCCGACCCATACATTTTGGGGGGAAATGCATTAACATGATTTTTTAAAGAATGTTGACTCTGAGTTTATCTTCCACATCTCAATTCACTTGAATTTTAGATCGAGCGTTTATCGATGATCATGTATTAACAAAATAGTTGAACCATGAGTTAGTTCAACCGATTGTGTTGTAAAGCAAACTTTTTTAGTTATGTTGACTCTGAGTTCGAATATAACACCACGATTAAAGAGAACTATTTTCCTTTTGTATGTATAGACTATATAACATATATTATTAACAGTGAAAGCAGGAAGTTTTCAAATATTTTAATATGAATTGAGTATATAAGATGTATATATAGATACCTTCCATGCATATTTTGGCTAATGAAATTTAAGAAAAGGCTCGAGTGTTCTTCAAACTTTCTATATATAATGAAATTATCTGTGAAGAAATAATGAAATTATCGTGGTTTAGTAAAAATTGTAGAGATCGATAAGGGACGTAAACTATGTCTGTGGTCCTTTATCGATTCAAGGGTATGCTTCTATTGTTTGTCCTCCCAAAAGATAAATTAAAATTTTGAATTTGGGGTAATTGGCACGTTCATGTGCCAACCAGTTCACAGCTAATCCCCACTGCATAATTATCTATGATCGATATACGTTTCATTCTAGCAAAAATCATGATATAAGCTTTCTAGGGATATCCAATAAATTTGGAATCTACAGAGACGATAAATAGGGTCCATATTATATTATACGCACATATGACACATAAATTTAAAAGTGGCCCAATTTTATTTTTATTTTACCAAAAAATAGCTAGAGATTAAGTTTATACATGGGAGAACGAATATAATGTTGACTACTCGATCGTATCCAAAATACGAAAATGAAAATTGAGTACTGTGTAATTGTATAGAATATAATTGGTCGTATATCCTTGAAGCAAGGAGGATTTTTTTAGAAAAACGAAGGAAATGAGAGAAAAAAACAGACAAAGGAGTCATTTGAGTAATTCTAAAAAATGTCATGCATCGCTTTCCGGCACTAAACAAGCAACAAGTGGCAGATTATAAATGATAAGTATAGAGAATTGTTTAATAGTACAGACAAAAGCTGGATTATCAATGACAAAATATCTATTTAAAGTCAGCCTCAGTTTCTTCAGTTTTATCTTCGATGATTGGTTTAGTTATAGAGATATATTATCTATAGGTCCGATCCAATTAAAGTTGCGTTTGGAAAATATGATTTTTGCTTGTTAAACAAAAAAAAAAATCTTCTTTTTTTGAACAAACGTCTGTTAAACAAATATTATCATAAATTTGTTATCGATTTAGATAGTTTTTTGTAGATACTTGATGTATGCATGAAAGGATCGAAACTTTTTATAAAATAAATAGTTTACTAAAAATGTTTTGATAACAACTAACAAGCTTTGGACACTTTAGGTCATTGTTATGAAAAAACACTAATTTGATAGTAGCTCACGAGTAAAATCTTGTGGTCAGAGTTGTAGTGAATAAATGGCTTTACATATACGGTTTACGTTGGTCATGACTTCGATGTCGGTCGCATCTATAAGATTTACGTATATATATATCATACAGTATATGGACCTACGTACATCTCGTATTGAAACATTTCCGTATGTATATTCTTATTATTGGATCTTTTGGTGAGTAATCCAAGCTATCCTATGACATACTCACACGTATGAAAAATGCTTTGATGTCATGTTGGCTAAACAAATGATATATATACATTATTGAGGAAAGTTTGCTAAACAATATATAAATATATTCTATTTGCAGAAATTTGGAATTAAGATAATTATTCGTTTAAGTCACCTTACCCGAATACCAAAAGTTACCAGAAATGTTTGCTTCTGAATTAAAAGATTAGTGTATACATGTCATTAAATAATTGATTAATACTGACATTAAATTCCTACATAGAATTTTGGTATTTTTCATGTACTGATTTAAGTTTTAACCATCTAAATAACAAACCATTATACTATATACTAATAACCAATCTAGCATAAAATTTATATTAAAAATTTAAATAAGTAATCTAACACGTCAATCGCATGATTCCATAAAACAGTCCATCTACAACGCATACGTACAATTTTATAAAATTAAGAGTTTTATTACCTATAGTCGTATACTATTTTTGTTTAATTTTATGCAATAGTTTCAGGCTTAAATTAAATATATTTATTCTTAATGTGTGGCTCAAGCATTAGACTCCAAAGGTACTTTCACTGTTTCCAAATAATTAGGTTCCATTTGAGAAATTGCCACAAATTAATCTTCCAAAGTTGTGAAGTATAAATATGGACTCGAATTACAGTTTTAGCCCTACATCCCTTTGTTTAATGACGATATTCAGAAGGGTATTTCAATAAATAAGTGTACATCGCTATTGCGTGGATGGAACGTCTATTTCCAAACGCCATACAGTATCCACCGACCACCGACCTAAACTTTTTTTTTTAATGAATAGAAAAAATAATATATATTCTATTCTTGTAACAAAAATTTGGAGAGTTTATTGTGACTAATGTCAGTTGTTGTTTGTAATTATTTAGAAAATTGTTCATAATTGGAATTAAGAATACAACTTTTATCAGCTGAACGGTTTAAGGTTGGATCACCTATTCACCCACACAAAGTTTTGGTATTTAATTATAGACAAAAATGTAAGAAAAATTGGAATTTTTTAGTAAGTTTCTCATCTTAACCAAAAATATATAGTAATGATGTGTTTGAAAAGAGAAGTCGAAATTCCCTATAAAATCTACAACTACTATAGAAAAAAAGTTTCGTTTATTATATCTTTAAAATTTTGAAATGTAGTAATATTAGTAAAACAAAAAAAAATGAAGAAGAAGAATAACATAGAAAATAAGGAAAGACAAAGCTCCTCAAAAATCCCACTTAACTTGTCCCCAGAACAGAAGGAGACACGCGTGTCATTACCGCCTCTTCCCTATTAAACATTTTAAGGCATAAAAGCAATAAATAAGTAAATTAATCGTATTATTGCTTGAACATTTCTGTATAATTTTTAAACTCCTAAATCAGTTTAAGTTAAATACCATTTATTATTGTTTCCCAAATTCCACAACAACGACCCACTTTCCTACGTCGATACTATTCTTCTTCCATGCAATCAATAAATATCCTCTGTTTACTTGTAGTTTCAGTTTATTTTATTTGGGTAAGAGTTTTTCAATTTATTGACGATTTGACAATTTGAACGACATACATATATCATACATATATAGTCCAATAGTCAACTCAAATTGAATATATCGTAGAATTTTATAACCTAAGGTTATTTAAAATAGTTGAACGAATTGCCGTGCAACATTAAGAATATAAATTCTAGAATAAAATTTTGTATTTTACCACTAGCTGAGATACTAGACAGTCTAAGAAATGTAAAAAACTCATTTGCAACATCTATCATGAAATGTGACTGATATATCATAGATTTATCTAAACCCTAGGATAATAGGGGATAATAATACTAAAATAAAATTGACGTAATTGATGATGAAACATGTTTTATTTTCCAAAGTGAGGCGTTAACTCTTATATTGTTGATTAAAATCACAAGATTCACACAATATCAAGACGCAATCTATCCCTATCCATTTTTAAATTACAATATCCTTAAATTAACGTGTGTATAAACAATTTTAAATACTCCTTTATTTTTTAATAACAATTTTAAATATACCTATATTATACAATAATGATTTCCAATAATAGTAATTAATTAGATGCCAACGGAGAAAAATATTAGAGGCCATAACAGGCTATGACAAAATAATTGTGATTTGAGCTATGATAAATCGTTGCATTCAAATTTTATTTAGTTGAGGATGTTTTAATGCATATAGTAACGCTGATATATCGGAAATTAATTTAAGAACCGTCCAATGGAAAGAGCCGACGAGCATTATTAAATAAGATGCATGAGTGTATTTAACACTAATATTTTAATTCCGTCCAAATAATAAAGACAAAATATAATAACTACGATTTATCTATATGTGTATATATAGTGTCAGGGAAGATGAGATTGTTGTCTCTGTCTTAGAATATATATAGAGAGAATCAAAAAAAAAAAAAAGAATATATATATGAGAAAGAGTTATTAAGAGATTTTAGTGTCGGTGAATTTTTTGAAACTTCTTCTCTTTTGCGGTTTCGTGTTCCACTCCTCTCTTCTTGGCCCACGTGTTCATCAATCTCTCCCTCCGCATGTAATCGCTTCGCCGTCAATATCACATCTTTCTTCTTCTTTATCTTTAAAATCTCTTTAGATCGATTCTTTTGTGGATTCTTGAAATCTCCGGAGAAAACCACTATGGAGACGGCGACTGAAGTGGCCACGGTGGTGTCAACTCCGGCGGTTACGGTTGCGGCGGTGGCGACGAGGAAGAGAGATAAGCCGTATAAAGGGATAAGGATGAGGAAGTGGGGGAAGTGGGTGGCGGAGATAAGAGAGCCTAATAAAAGGTCAAGGATCTGGCTTGGCTCTTACTCTACTCCTGAAGCGGCGGCGCGTGCTTACGACACGGCGGTGTTTTATCTCCGAGGTCCTTCTGCTCGGCTTAACTTCCCGGAGCTTTTAGCCGGAGTGACGGTGACGGGAGGAGGCGGAGGAGGAGTGAACGGTGGTGGAGATATGTCGGCGGCGTATATAAGGAGAAAAGCGGCGGAGGTTGGAGCACAAGTGGATGCGTTAGAAGCGGCGGGGGCGGGAGGGAATCGTCATCATCATCATCATCAACATCAACGTGGTAATCATGATTACGTAGATAATCATAGTGATTATCGTATTAATGATGATCTTATGGAGTGTAGTAGTAAAGAAGGGTTTAAGAGGTGTAATGGATCGTTGGAACGGGTTGATTTAAACAAATTACCCGATCCGGAAACTTCAGATGACGATTAGGAAAGCAAAAAATAGAAACAAATAATAGTATCGATTTGTTTTTCACTTTTCGTTAAGTTTGTTCTTCCTTCATCCAAACAAAAAAAAAAGTTGTACAAGGAAGATTAGAGAATGTTTGTCTTTATAATGCGCGGAGGTTGCTAACATGCACCACCTCCTCCATGAGTTTGTTTGTGATTACTAATTTATTATTACTAGTGTAATGATAGTTCTCCATAAATAGTTTTTACTCAATCCCCCTCAAACTTCTATTCTCGTACTTCAGTTACACAAGTGTTTCAATGTTTCAGTTTGGTTATAGGTAGGAGGTAGTATTAGTATGATGTTATAGATAAAATCTGGATGGGGAACACGGCGGTGAGTCAATAGCAGCAGAAACAGGAGACTAAGGATTGAGAAGTGGGAGTGTATAGAGAGTTAGAGAGATATTGGAGAGACAAAGAGTGTCCTACAAAACAAATATGGTAAGTGGGTCTTTAACTTGTCCGATCGTAACAACTAAAGCTCTCTATCCTAACTACTAAAGTCATCTCTTTTCTTTCTTCTCTGTTTTCTAATCTGTTTTGTGGGGCAAAGACAGCAAAAACTCACATATCACAAAACTTGATCATTTCTTGTGCTATGGTCTTGTTTTGAAAAGACCAGTCTCAAACATGTGTTTCTTTCTCCATTAGAGAGCTTAAACGTGAAATTTGACCAAGAGTTAAATTCTTTTGACCTAATTAAATCACTAGAAATTCAGATCTATCAGTGTTTTTCGCCATCAGATCACCACAACTAAAGGTCAATTGTTTTAAGGTTTCGTTAGACAGCTAATGATGAGCATGACCTTGCAACTAACACTCTTGTAACTTGATATTATTAATATTACTTTTAATCGAGTAGATCATGGAAGTTCTTGACAAATGACAATTAACGAAATTTGATTACCAATCTAGAGCCTCCACGTTAAGAAAAGATTCCAATTTCACATATACGTTTGTACGGACGAAACCAAGAAGGTAAAGGAAAGATATTTTTGGTTGAACCAAAATCAATTAAAATACCTTAAAAAGGTTTGTTACTTTGGTGGTTAACCAAATGTAGAAAGTGTGAAACAATTTTTTTTTTTCTCGAAATGAAAGCATATTGGATGAGAGTCAAATACCCAAAGCATCTGATAACCTAACTTATCAAACAAACAGAGAAGCTGATTCTGCTAAAATAGCAAAAAGTTAGATGTGCACTTACCTTTGATGCTTCTAGAGTTTACCAGGTTTAACTTCGTTGCAAAATGTCGTATAAGTTATGGCTCTTATTCTAATACATGGTACAATTGTCGCGGTTTCTCACTTTTATTCTCTGGAGAATGTTTGATCATTGCTTTCCTCTACAAAGCCATTTTCTTGTTTGGTATATATACTACCTTAATCAAGCATTCCTATCACCAGAGCGCTTTATTTGAAGCGCGGCTCTAACCACGTTTCCTCTTGTGATGATACCAACCTTTTTTCAAAAGGAAATATAAAAATAGATAAGCGATGCGAAACATGGTGTATTTAAAAGTTCAATGCGAGATGTGTAAATGTAAAATCTCTCTTCTCTTACCAATTTGCCATCAGAATCTACCACAGGGAGCCGGCGATATTTTGTCTCAAGCAATATTCTAGTGGAAAATAGAATAATAAGCTTTAAGTTAGAGAAGAATTTAGATAGAGATGAGAAAAGAAATGACGGCACTGAAAAAAAGGAAAGACAGTAACTTAGCAGCATCTTCCAGGTTGGTTTTTTCCTCAACAACTAGTGGAGCTGGTGTCATTAAATCTCCAACAAGCTTCCCATTGGTTTTGCTGAGTAGCTTTTGCACAGCATTGAAAGTCTGCAAATGTTTTTATTGGTCAACATGATATGATACAAGAACAACAAAAGTTACCAAAAAAGAGAACTATAGAACCAATTCATTTTGAGATGGTTTACACTATCAGATTTGAATCCACTTTACAGAATCATGTCTACTCAAACTAGGGAACTGAATGTAACATTAACATAACTCTACCATATGCATATTTCATATGAGGTACTTCTTTAGTGCATACACTCATAACAATCAGAAGATCCTATAACAGGTTCACAACAATTAGCTGAATTATTGTGCATGGTAATTGCGTAAATCAAAACAAGTTCCTTGTAACTTTCAATACACACTATCTACTGCTGATAATGTGAACCAGGCGAATGAGCACAATGGGAAAGAATTTGAATTGAGTGTTTTGAAAAGCATTCAGGTCAAAATGTTAATAGGAAAAGGAAGGGCCACATACTTTCCAGGTGCTGTCAACCTCAGGGAACATGGAATTTTCTGTTCTTCCACTACCTATTAGCAACACAAAAAAACCAGCAATAAGATTCAAGGGGTAAGGGAAAAAGCTTTTTGATCATTTCACGGTGAGCGTGCTATCTCGCAAAGAATGAGACAGAAGGTCATCATAACATAGATATTTCTGGCTTTATGCCACCATGTGATCAAGTAGCTTTCTTCTTTCTCCACTTCAAAGAGAAATCCCCATGTTTATAAAATCTCTTGAAAGCAAAGGAAACCAAATACATTAATTAAGTGGTGTAGCTGGCCCACTTACCAGATATGGAGTCCAAAGCCAACAAGTCATAATCTGAAACAAGCCCAACCTGCAGCAACAAAGAATCCCTCATAAGCATCCAACCTCCATCTGTAGATTAGATTCAGCTCCCTTTCAAAACTTAAGACCTGAATAACAAAAGTTGATACTAACCAATTTCCAGTCTTCGTCAATTACAGGAAATCCAGTGATTCTATTCTCCACAAGGAGTTCCAGAGCTGTAGAGAAGGCACAAAAGAGGCCATAAGTATGAAAACAAGGCAGTATCTTATGCTCCAAAGAATCTGATGAACTTTAAAGGATAACAAAGAGCTACCTTCATCCACAGTAGTCGTAGGTTTCACCACGTGCAAGTCCTCTTTCTTTGTCATGAACTCACCAACAGTGTACACTCCACTTCTTGGCTACAGTAATAGTCATATACAAAACTCAAACTAATCCTCTACTTGTACAATATTGATTAACCTTCCAACCAGTGGCTGCCTAAATTCTCAAAATCTCGATTCAAAATTGGTCACTATCTCATTACTTAAGCGAGTAAGCGACTTTGCTTCCTCAAATTTCCACTAGGCTAAGATCGAATCCCGTATCTAAAATGTGCAATCTCGAAGAATCCGGTCTAAGCTAGTAACTAGTATACCATTCAATCGTTACATAGAATCGTTACAAGAAGCTAATCTACGAAAATTCTCAGAATCTAAGACACCCAATGATCAGATATTCGCATGCATAACAAAATTCCCAAAACGGAAAGAGGAATTTGGAACTGGAAATTGAGTGAAGGAGCTTACCGAAGAGGAATTCGTCATCAACGTGGAACCGGCGGCGGAAGAAGCTGAGGGAATCCGGGATTTGGAAGGGAAGCTTCGAGAGAAGGTGAATTTGTGACATGGCTGAACGGAGAGAAACCTCGGCAGAAGAAGATACGGCGAGGAAGGAGAGGATGATGCGCGTAGGGGAGTGAAGGAGAGTGGAACAGAGTAAAGGACGGCGTCCATTGGCCGTCGGAGAGAGATCGCCGGAAGTAAAAGAGTGATGATACAGGAGATATGCGTCACCGCTTGTTCGTATTGGGAAAAGCGAAAGTGTGACTGTGACTTTAATGGCTAAACCTCAAAACGATGTAGTTTTGGAATTACAATACAATTTATGCGTTAAAAAAAAATCGAACACGTGGCCTTTTAACGAAATCTGCAAATTGAGATTAGAAAAATAAGACCGTTGTAAACGCTCCTTAATTGTGCGATTCAATTTCCTTTTTTGTTAAGGTCCAAATATGAAAAAAGGAAAACAACCTGATGTTTCCTTTTTTTCTTTGCGTGAGCCTTTCCTTATAAATATTCATCTGTCTTGTGTTGGGAAATCATAATTTTTCTTTAAGAGACAAAAAAACAAAATTCTTCTTTTCTCTGCTACTGTTTTACAAAGACGATCGTCGATTTCGAAACCGTGAAATTGATGATCCATATACGTCGCCGATCTTTACCAACGCCATGTCGAGAGAGGTCTCTCTAATATTTCACAATCTCTGATCAATCATGGAGGATTAATCCGACAAGGTTACTGGTTAGAGATCATATCCATACCAACGCCACTTGGAGTGGTCTCTCGTGTTTGATCAATCGATGTTGATTTCTAGCCAACCATGGATGCATCTTATGCGGACCTGTCTTTTCTTTCTGAAAAGCGCAAAGAAACTCTCATCAACAACCGACGAGTAGGTTTGGAGTTTCAATGACTCAGAATCAGACCGTTAAGGACTCGCCCTAGGAGAGAAGATGAAGATGACTCAGATCTCTCATCTACAATTTGCAATCTTGGCCCAATATGATATGGGCTTCGCAAAACAGCGTATGGGCTTTTTAGCAAACAACAATCCCTGATGACAAACGTCTCCCTATTTCACGAGGTATGTTCCTTTCTTAATTTCTTTTTTTTAAAAATATTTTTTTTGGTTTCTTTATTAATTAACGTTATAGATAACAATTGATTTTACTAAAAATAATAATTTTGTTTTAAATTTTCAGTTTCAAAATAAATAAAAGCTGTTTGGTAATTAATATTGTAAAATAAAAAATATTTTCAAATTTAAATGTTAAATTTAAATACGTGAAAATGGTTAGACTTAGCATCCCGTCCTTTTGGTCCGTAAGTATTGTGGTGTCATAAGTTCATCATATTTTCACGTATTTAAATTTAATTTTAAACTTTTTCAAAGTTTTAAGTAAATCGCTATTATATTTTTTATCTAAAAGTTTTTTATCATACAAAATACTTTTATTAACGATATGTTTTCAAACTTAAATGTAAATACATAAAAATTACATAGACTTAGCATTTTGTCCTTTTGATTCGTGCATTCAATATTCAAGAACCTTTCATTGTACTCAAAGGGTTCTCTTATAATGCCTTTGATGATAGTTTGTTGTTTTTTAATTGCTATGTTGCTTTTTGGGGTATGGTAAATGGTAAAATTTTGATGATATTTTGTTACCATTTACCAAAGTTTTTATTTTATTCATTTTTACCTATCCGTTATGATATCACATATGGAAAGAAAAATGTATTGTAAGAGGACAATTTAGGCCCTGAATGGAGGTTGATTTTCGATTCAGTTTTTGGATTTAGATTTTAGATTTTAGTTTTAGATTTTTGTAATTATATTTTTGTTTAAAAAATTTCAAAAAAATGATTTTTGGTTTTGAAAAAAATAACGTTGATTGAGTATAAACTAGATTTTCAAAATTTTAAGAGAACAAAAAAAACTAAAATGAGGAATGAAAAATTACAACAAAATAGTTTTTCTAAACTATAGAGAAACCAAAATTTTAAAATCTTGATTGGTATGAAAATAAGTTTTTGAAAAACAAAACCCAAAAACTCTTACAAAATGTACAAAACATTCAAGGTCTTAATCTATTATAATACCATCGTTGGGTGTCTCAGTGTCTATCATTCCGACTAAACTTCATTCCATCTTTTACTTTGGTGATAATAGATTCCCATGACTAACGTTCGGGGTTTCGTGTGTTATCTTATTTCCGATATCAACAGTTTTGACTGCAAACTTTTTAAAAAATCTATAGATCAACTAAAAATTAGACTATATAGTCTTTGGTGCTTTCATACTATAATAATATGTACTCTAAAAAATAAAATGGTATATCAAACGCTGTCGTTTTCTTGTCAACTAACCATAATGAGATATTTTCTTCAAGCTTGAAACCGAAGAATCATAATGTATCTCTTACCTAAGCCTCAGTTAGGCCCGACCTATCGTCCATCATCTTATAAATTAATTTATTTTGTCTGAAACATCGAAACAATTTTAAAGCAGAAATTAAAGTGAAAAATGGAAATGATTCCCATATTGATGAAAACTTGAAAAGTCGGAATAATTCGTTGGTCCCTCCATTAACTAACGTGAATTATTGCAAATGGGACCGTACTAAAATTTGGGTGTGGTTTCGATATATAGTACCAAAAAAGGTTAAAAAGTAAAACTTAATTAAAAGAAATAAATTGTGTTTGTGTGTGTCGTCGGTGTCGAAGGATGTTTGGGAACCAAGTGGGGTTAATTTCAAAGATTTACAAAAATGGAAAGTCTTTGGACCGCAAAACGTATGGACATCGTACCTAAGTTCCTGACTCCTTACTATATTTGTACATTAACGTGTTCCCCTTTGTCCCTTTTTTGTCATCTCCTTTAGATTTTTTCCCTTCTCAATAATTTAACCCTGAGTATTCATTTGTCCCCAAGCCATATCGTAAATCCGCTTTGTACTAACACATATATAAATATCATCATCCAAATTCTTAATCATATGTCTCTAATTCGACAGTTTATCTTTTTCTTTGATAAGTTAAGCCTTGTAACTTAAAACTTCATTTTGAAAAATCTTAAAACATTCTTCTCTCTTGCTTTTCTTTTTTAAATTGAGTCTTTTTTTTTCTTTCTAATTTACTTTCATATTTTGGCCATTATTACTCGAGTCGAATCCAATTTCAGAAAGAAAAAAATACTATCACCACATCGAAACAAATTGAAATAAATCTCGTGAAGACATCGAGGAGAGTATCCACTAGCCGCTCGCTCGCATGGCCCCCACTTTGAACAAATAATACGATGCCACGTAACCTTGATCAAAAGAGGATCCTACTTAACGATATTTGGATTTTGGAAGACTAACAAGATTTGGACAACCTCACAAATCGAGATTCTATCGATACCGTCCGATGTTTTCCACGCGTTCGTTAATCTCGTACTTGATTGCGATTCCAAAATTGCAGTTTTTTTTTTATAAGTAGACATATCTTAAAATTTAGATACGAGCAGTTGTATATCTTTTACCTTCTATCAAAATAATAACATTTGTATTTGATATTTATTCATAGTATGTCAGACTGCCAGAGATGATTATAGTATTCATACAGCAAGATCCACAGTTTTGATTTGCTTTCATATTCAAACAAGTAGATCCAAAAATTATTGGACATAACCATTAATACATGTAACTATGATATACTCTACCGGTCAATATTTTTGTTTCAGTAGCTGAAAACGTGTATATATCATTTATGACATAGTTTCTGAAGAAGTTAAAGGAGGAAGAGAATTCTAATATATACTCTCAATGTTTCATATAATTCATATCTAGTTTTATGTTATCCTTATTTCAAAATAAACATCTTTTTTTTACTTTCAAAGTAAATTTTTGATATAAAAATACATATTTGATGTCAAAACAAAAATGAACAATGATGAAAAATAAAATAAAAAAAATGAACAAAATTATTTAAAATATGATTGACAACAATTAACTTATGTTTTATAGAAGAAAGGCATAACATAATTTGAACATATTTTTAGATATGTATGAAAAATGTCAAAGATATTAACATATAATAACTTTGTTTATTACTTAATGTTCGAATTCTTGAATTGTTTACAAAAAGAAAATTGAATTTATTGTTACTCGTCCACACTATGTGGACACATAGGCAAGTAGATTGAAGTAGATATAGGCATTGATTCTATTTATTTATGTTTAGGTTAATGTACTAGGCATATTAACAACCACATATGACATCGTTGGGGCTTGTGGGGATACAACTTTTATTTATTGGACATAGAAACCGAAAATTGAAAGCATATATAGATTGTATAGAAATGATTTCTACGGTATCATTGTACTCTTTACTTGTTTATATTCAATAATACCTGTTCTTTTAGTACATTTTTGTCATATCATATATGTCGCATAACGAGGGAGTATAAAGGTCAAATAAACTCAGCCAAAATTAGGAATTGTATCTTTGTGTTTCTTTGGTTTTGTTTTATATGAGCACATATGATGAATAGTTGTAGAAGTTTTTCAGAAACGTAAAATTAAATGAAAAAAAAAGGGGTAAATGGGAATAATAATAGTTTTTGTGGGCCTGTTTTTTTGGAAAGAGATATAAGAGACAGAGTATCTCTCTGTAAAGTGGGCCGTGGGCTTTAATAATTATTGACATACAAACACAAACGCATATACATATATATCACATGTGTATATATAGAAATATGATTATGTATGTGTTATGTATATATAATATCATGCCAAAGACATATCACATCTCAATGAAAATCAAGCTTCTATCTATCACAAAATATGCTAATAATAATACACATATATATATATAGGTAGAGAGAGAAATAGTGGGACATAGAGAGAGAAGAGCAGTAGTTTCCACTTGAGGAAAGCAACATGTTCAACGAAAGCCATTATTGGAATGTTTGTTATTGCATCATCCCACTCAAAATATGTACAACGTGTCATGTAAAAAGCTTTTGAGGAGCTTAGATTTTTAGATTTCATTGAAAGTTTCACTGATTTTTCTTATTTTATTTTCACATTCATATCGTCCTACTCTATTTTTCTCTAATTATTTTTTTGTTTCCTACATCAACTAATTTGATGTTTAATTACATTTGAAACATATCTTATGTTCATTGAAAATTATTTAAGATTTTGACCGACATATGGGATTAGTAAAATATATCAGCAGCTTTAGTTATGATATGATAAATCCACTACATGGAAATATTTGATGAGTTTGGAATACACTGAAAAAAGACACAGAATTCTTCAATTCCTCATTCATTCCTTTAGAATAAATCATTGCAATAAACTCCAAAAAAAACTCGATGGTAAAATCACAAAGTGGATAGTGACGTGGCAACCTCAAAAATTTTGGTTTCAATTTTTTTGTTAGCCCATCTTTCTTCTTGGACCCAACAAATACACGAAAATAAAATTATTCATGTTTCCCTTTCCGACACAAGTCCATCTCCTTCATCTTTCATTCGATTATTTTTGTGGAGATTTTTCAGTTAGTAATAGTTTTAATATCTATAAAGATTAAAAAAATATTATGGTGATGTAAAGGATGACGAATTTGCTCACAAACAAATAAAATACGAATCTAACAATCCAAATCTTATAATTATATAAAACACCAAAATGTAATAACAGTTGGCTCCAGCATTCTAGTCAGAAACCAAACGTCATCTCGAGTCGTATCTCGTGTTCCTCACGCGCGTTTATAAGAAAGGGTGATAAACACGCGGGTTTTAGAGCGCCTGAAGATGAAAATACGAGGTATAGAGAGAAACGAAAGGTTATTGGTGGATGGAAGAGGGAAAAAGTGGACCCCATAGTTTGTCCGTACTAAAGGATTGATCTTTTCTGGTAACATTTTCCTTTTTCTCTCATAATTCCTTTTTCCTTTTTTCGATACCTCTTCCTCTCTCTAATAACAAATCAACGTTTTTTTGTTTTTTGAGTATTTACGTTTATATCCTCGTAGTCCTCTCATATTTTCAGATTAACCTCAAGGGTTTTATATGGGCCACTCATTCTTATGTAATCTCTCCCTTTCTTAATCGATTTTTTAAATCTTTTACTGGGCATTACCGATCAAGCCCGATTATAATAAACCCAAATAGAATAATTAGTAATCTGGTTTGGTGTATATTTCAAATTAGAACAAACAAAAACAAAAAGCAAAAAGTTTCATTAAACCGAACCAAATGGTTGTAAATCATAAGAATTGAATGCCTAACCTAAAGCAAAGCAATGCCTCATTTTGCACCAAATTAGATGGAAACTAGCTTATGATATCTCAAAATTAGTTTGTTCCTAGCAAGTTGATGAAGCAACTTGTGAGCTATTTCCACTACGATTTCGTTCTCTTGAGTGTTTTGGTTGTAATTAATTTTGATTAGGTCTAAAATCTTCGTGTCACATGTTCTGCATGTACAACTGTATTTTTCTTGAGAAAAAAAGCCATTGCACAAACTTCAGTTCAAAACATTTTGTGTTTCTTCTATCAATTATTACTATATAGAAAAAGTTTCTCTCTTGATATTTGAGTTTAAAATCTGGTAATCATCAATGAATATTGTCAACAGTTGTTAAAATCAGCAACTTTACTAAATATGAACAGAGAATGCAAATGGTGGAAGTTTCACATTATATTGGCAAGTGTAGAAAAATGTCTGAAAGTATATGGGCGACTGGGAGTTATCATTCATTAAGAAAACAAAGAAATCTAGATCGTTAAATTCTACGGTTAAGAAAGACTTTTTATTATGGTAAAGAAAAATAGTCAAATAACCAAAGTAAGCAATTAATATAGTTTGATCAATGAGTTCAAAAGCCTTTGGTTGGAATAACTCATTAAGAAAACAGATAGTTTAAAATCAATTGAATTATGATTTCAGACATAGTATAAGTTTGGGCAAAGTATTTTAATGGAAATAGAATACAAACTTGATAACAAGTTATTGCCATTTAGAAAATGTTATAACTCCTTATATAGTGAGAACCCTATTGCTTGCTTGTGTTCAAGGAATTGCTGTTTATGGAACTCCACTTTAAATAAACATATAAATAATCTATTTAGTATCAAAAACTTAATATCCCATCTACTTTGAATTTGCCCGATCATGAAAACACCTATTTATTGTACATAAATATACATCTTTAACAAATATAGATCTATGCGTGATCTATTTGTATTTGTATCTTATTACCTTTTATTCATATAGAAAAAGGAAAAAACAAACAAAAAGCTTTGTTCCAAGAGTTTAAAGTATATCAAAATTGGCAAAATTGTGGGGTTTTGAAGTAATCTACTAGATTATTCATTTTCTTGCAAAAAACACCTTTTTATAGAATTGCTTACCGAACCAAGCCGTGGACTTCACTTTCTTAAAACATGAAATTACATATTAAAGGAATCTTTTGATTAATCAAAGAAGATGTTTGTATACATAGATAATAAATGAAAGTGGAAATATTTTTTTAAAATAAAAATAAAAAAAATAAAGAAACTCCAATACGAGGAATTGTTTCGAATATAATCTTTTTTCCAAAGAAAGCAAGTGGTTAGAGAGAGAATAATATTATTTTATTAAATTTTTACAAAAAAAACAGTGACAAGAGAAGAGAGAGAGAGAAAGGGCAGTGGAAGTAAATATAAAGGAAAGGATAAAAATGAAAGCTTTCGTAGAAGCAATCTATCAAATTTTTATTTTATTTTCTTCTCTCTCTCTCTTTAGCTCTTTTTTTTTTGTTTTCATTAAAGTTTTTATTTTATTTTCTACCAACCAAAAGCTTTTCTCTTTGGTTTCTCTTATTTAGCTTCTAACCTTGAGGAGAATCATACCAGAGGATTGAAGTTTGAACCTTCAAAGATCAAAATCAAGAAACCAAAAAAAAACAAAAAAAATGTGGGATCTAAACGACGCACCACACCAAACACAAAGAGAAGAAGAATCTGAAGAGTTTTGTTATTCTTCACCAAGTAAACGGGTTGGATCTTTCTCTAATTCAAGCTCTTCAGCTGTTGTTATCGAAGATGGATCCGATGACGATGAACTTAACCGGGTCAGACCCAATAACCCACTTGTCACCCATCAGTTCTTCCCTGAGATGGATTCTAACGGCGGTGGTGTTGCTTCTGGCTTTCCTCGGGCTCACTGGTTTGGTGTTAAGTTTTGTCAGTCGGATCTAGCCACCGGATCGTCCGCGGGTAAAGCTACCAACGTTGCCGCTGCCGTAGTGGAGCCGGCACAGCCGTTGAAAAAGAGTCGGCGTGGACCAAGATCAAGAAGTTCTCAGTATAGAGGTGTTACGTTTTACCGGCGTACCGGAAGATGGGAATCTCATATTTGGTAATAATCTCATATTTTTAATTTCGTTAATCGATCGTACTTTAGATTATAAATTTAAGTTTTTTTTTTGTTTGTTCTTCTGAATTTCAGGGACTGTGGGAAACAAGTTTACTTAGGTAATTTTATTTTCCTCATGTTTTTTTTTGTATTTTGGTGTTGAAAAATGTCATCATAATTTTAATTTATTATAATCTCTGAATAGGTGGATTTGACACTGCTCATGCAGCAGCTCGGTATTTTTCTCTCTTTGACTCTCTCTATATTGAGTTGTTATTTATTTATTTTTTAAAAAATACCGGAAGAAATTTATAAAAATTAATTTTAATTTTGTTTTATTTAATAGAGCATATGATAGAGCTGCTATTAAATTCCGTGGAGTAGAAGCGGATATCAATTTCAACATCGACGATTATGATGATGACTTGAAACAGGTAAATATAAATTATAAACTATATTGGTTTTTATTAACGATTTTTAAAGGTTTGGGAGATTAATATTGAAATTGAATTTTATAGATGACTAATTTAACCAAGGAAGAGTTCGTACACGTACTTCGCCGACAAAGCACAGGCTTCCCTCGAGGAAGTTCGAAGTATAGAGGTGTCACTTTGCATAAGTGTGGTCGTTGGGAAGCTCGAATGGGTCAATTCTTAGGCAAAAAGTATAATTTCTCTCATTTTATATTCACTCGAAAACTTCATTTTTAGTTTGTTATTTTAACTTTGAGTTTTTGTTTCTTGAATCTTATAAAATAGGTATGTTTATTTGGGTTTGTTCGACACCGAGGTCGAAGCTGCTAGGTAAATGTCTTTTTGTTTGATTCTACAACACACATTGTTGTATAATGTGTTTTTCTCGTTACTAATTGATTTTCATTATTTTATATATAATCACAGAGCTTACGATAAAGCTGCAATCAAATGTAACGGCAAAGACGCCGTGACCAACTTTGATCCGAGTATTTACGATGAGGAACTCAATGCCGGTAAATTGTCTCATTTAATCGAGTAATTTTATATATTTTTTGGTCCTTAGTTTCATCTCTTAGGTGTTCGAACTTGGTTTAAAGATTTTGAATTTGGTGTATATAGAGTCATCAGGGAATCCTACTACTCCACAAGATCACAACCTCGATTTGAGCTTGGGAAATTCGGCTAATTCGAAGCATAAAAGTCAAGATATGCGGCTCAGGGTAGAGTTTAATCTTATATTATTAACAATAATTTATATCTTAATATATAGTTTATATTGTTATAAACATGTTTTCTTTTGTTTTGCTTTCAGATGAACCAACAACAACAAGATTCTCTCCACTCTAATGAAGTTCTTGGATTAGGTCAAACCGGAATGCTTAACCATACTCCCAATTCAAACCACCAAGTGAGTAAATAACCACAAATGCAAATACCATAATTTCATTTGAATATATTTTATCTAAAGAATTGCATTTTTTTTTGGTAAATTAGTTTCCGGGCAGCAGCAACATTGGTAGCGGAGGCGGATTCTCACTGTTTCCGGCGGCTGAGAACCACCGGTTTGATGGTCGGGCCTCGACGAACCAAGTGTTGACAAATGCTGCAGCATCATCAGGATTCTCTCCTCATCATCACAATCAGATTTTTAATTCTACTTCTACTCCTCATCAAAATTGGCTGCAGACAAATGGCTTCCAACCTCCTCTCATGAGACCTTCTTGAATCTTTTATATTTTTAAGGTTTATTATTATATAAGAAAAACAAAAATGAACCTTTGAAATCCCCACATGTTCTTGGTCATTTCATTAATCATCGGCTTATATTTTGCTTATTTTCCCCTAAATCCTCTTGTTAACTTAGGCGAACAAAAAAAATTAATGGAAATCTTTTTCCCTCCATCGGTTACAAAAATAATATTATATATAATTGTTGGATATATGGGAAATTGGATAAGTTTGTGATTTGAGATGTTCTGACTAAAAAGGTTGAGAAGAGATTTGTCAATGAGTTGTCTTTTGTTGTTTCTCCTCAATACATTTATTAAGATTTTAAAACATTACTTCTTTATATGTTACCTGCACCTATCTACATATATGTTCAGTCCTAACTTGTTTTGTTATTCCTCTTTCATATCTATTCAATTAATGTTTTCCTAGCCTTAGTTCATTTTACATTTTTCTTGAAAATCTCTCATGAAAAAAACACATTCATGTGTGAAATATATTTCAACACCCATTATAGTTTCGTTAATTCAGATATATAATTTTTATTTATTACATATAATAAAAATTGACAGGTGGGTATACACATGGTTTCCTTGTGCTAACATTGGTTTGAATAGCATAAACCGAATCCTAAAATACTTTAAGTTCACTTCGTAAATAAAATCTGATAAACTGAACAAATTAGGTTCTCTAAAGTTGAGATGGGTAAATGTTCAGCTAACTCATGGAGTTGGAATTGTGATTCTCGCTTGTTCACAATTGCTTTTGGTATTCACAAGGATACTAATTGTATGCTTTGTTTGTGGTTGTGCTTTGTTTGCCATTGTTACTCCTTTATGGAGATCTATGTTCTATCAAGTTCCCCTGTTGTTGGGAAATCTTTATTTGCAGGGAATGAAAGCTTCTTTGGTGTTTATGGATTTGCTGTTGCATCTTGTTTGGACATGCTATCTTCTAAAACCCTTGAAGTTCCCTTGCGAGACATTTCTATCGCTTATCGTTCTAGCACCTACACGTTGGTAGCAGAAGATATTGTAGCGAAGACTGCCTTATCATTGAATAACGCCCTCTTGTTGGCGTGGAACGAAGACTCTTTGGTTTTGCAATTGTTCATGGACTCCCAGTTCAGTGTAAAATCTTTCAAGTCACTCGAAGTCACCGTTGAGCTAGGAAGAATTCTGCTTGTTTTAAGCTTCTTTCACCTTCGGTTTATCCCCATGTTTTTTGCATTATTCTCTTATACTGCGTTTGTGTTTGCAGTTCTTTCAGTTTTTAGTGATGTGTTTTACTCTTGTAATGGAGACTAAATTATTTCTATATCTATAAAATCAGTTTGATAAAAAAAAAAAAACTGAACAAATTTTATTTGGTTCAGCAACGCTTATAAATGCCAAATAGAAAAGTTCAGTTATTTTAAAGCTTTTTTGCATATATATATTATCTAACCTTTTATTGAATTAGAGAATTTTAGTCAACCATTAAAAATTACGAATTTTCCTAGTTTATACTATTTAGAAGTTGCAGTATCAATCATCACGGGAAAAAAATAAAATGATATTTTTGGTTTTGTCCATTTTGTAGATATTTTACCGACAGAAGAAAAAAACAGTGATATTTTATTTTTTTACAGTATTAATGGTGAGACGAGAGAGAGAAACAGAAGTAGATTGGTTCTGATGTTTCCCTAATGGAGTAAGAAATAATACTCACAGTTATTTTGCGATCTCAACAAAAGTTAAAATGAATATCAACCGCAAGATCTCTTTCTTCTGTTTTCACAGACTATGAAATATAAAAAATCATAATGCCTACAAGCTATGCGACCGTTAGTTAAAAAAAAATATGAATAATATTCCAAAGAGAAAAAAATCTTGGAAATAGAAAATTAGGTATAAAGAGAAAAGAGGCAAATAAAAATTGGGGATTATTAGGGATGAGTGGTCATTTTCAAGTAATGTGTCCTTTGAATCAGTTTCTCTCTCTATCTCTCACAGAAACCCAAAAGAAGTCAGACATTGTTATAATGGTGAGAGAGACTTCTCGGCTTCACTTCCTTTCTCCTCTTTTAATTCTCTTTTTAATTCAAAAGTTTAAAGATTTTATTAAATGTTTCATACTCTTACACTTATTCATGAATCCTTTCCTAGATTTCACTTTTACTCTGTATAATTTGTTCCTCCTTAAACTCTTGGTTCATCTATTTGGTTACGTTACATCCTAATAGTCTTTATCATATATACCTTTGGGTCCTTTTACTAATACTAGGTAAAAACTTCTAGTTGTATAATGCTTAAAATTACAATGGGGTTATGATGATATTGTTATTTTATAATCGCATTAGAATTGCAAACAAAAATTGTTTATGCTAGGATAAACATTTTAAGTGAGTAAGACTATCCCTTTTTTTATATCTATATTTAGATTCGGAATTTTCTTACTAACGAAAAATATATAGATGGAGAACTATGACAATACACTTTTGCCTTACAATGACATTATGGTTATTTACCTAATTGAATGATACAAAATGAGATGGAGTTGTATGAATTTATAGCAACTGTCTTTCTGCTTCTTTTTTTTTTTTTTAATAGAGTGGAGACTTGAATTCAAAACTATCGAAACACTTTTATGATTTTATCATTCAACATAATAAATATTTTTGTTCATATACTATTACAACGTTATATAGTATAGGCATGTAATAATCTTTTCTTAAACGAGTCATAAACGACGCAATTTATTGAAACATCCTCTCGTTGATTGTCATTTAGTATTTCACAGTATGTCATAGCAGTACCTTATGGCATAAACATTAATCAAGAAAACAACATTTTCTTTATGAATCTACAAGTCAAAATCAACAAATTAATTATTTTATAATTTTTGAGCTATATAACACCTTATATTAATCATGAATTGTACTTGGCTCCTACATGACTACCTACTATTATGCGTTTTTATAATAATCCTGTCTTCCATTGGTTATGTAACAAACTCACAAAATATAGAATATACAATAATTTTGTGAAATACTAGAATGAATCCACAAATTATTCAATGGCTGTTGAATACCACGACGAGTTACTTATATTCTTTATTTCCAACGAAATTTGTAGTTCACGTGGATCACGTCGCAACAAAAATTTCCATCAAATGATCACCTATTTGATAAACAGATAATTTCATCCTTAATTCATGTAGCTAAAACTAATCATCATTCTAAGAATACCAATCAAAACTTATATACACATCAAGTAACAAAACATTTCAAGTATTGCAAGAAATGTTTTTGTACAAGCAGACATAGATACTACTAGTATATATACGTATTTGTACATGTAATTATTTGAGCATGTCAAGAAAATAAAATTTGTCTAGGGTTTGAAGGCAAGTGGAGATTAGTGTACGAGGAAGCGGTACGATAGACCAATGAATGCAGACTTCATGGGGAAATTCGAAACTTTATAATTAGTTTAGTCAAATAATATTTTTAATCATACGATAAGGAATCAGTCGGTCCATGAGTAGAAACTGTCTGCAGAAATTTTAAAAGTAATATAAGTTATTAAGTACGAATTTTCTGGATTATTAAATCTAAGATGAACCTAATTTCGTCACTGAAGTCGTCACTTCGTTAATATGTTAATGGTCATGAGGGCTTGTATTTTAATTTAATTGATTTCTATAAGGGGCAAGATTTGTTGTCTCACGAGGATAATCGTATAACCCAACTTGCTAGTACACAACTTCGTGATTGTTCTTAGTGCTTCAATATTTAATTTCAATCGAAAAGTTTAAGATACCAATTAATAAAATATAGATATAATTAAATAATTAGTGGATATGCTTTTTTGCTTATGGAGTCTCCTAGAAAACAAACAACTTGCAAGCAATACCTAGCTAGAATCTCAAACTGATATTTTCTATTCTTTTATAATCCACTTTCTAAACTATGATCTGTTTACTCATTGGATGACAATTTCAGAATATCATTTCATATTCATATATTTTAAAACCAATCATAAAAGAATGTGGTTGTGAAGACGGTTATATGCATTTTTTGTATGTTATAGATTCACAATTTAATGTGATATTGGACTAGGTATGTCACTAATTTGGTTGAAATCTGAAATGGATTTGCCATTGAAAAATTCTATTAATTATTGTTGTATTTCGTGTGTATAAATGATATATTCATTACTCAGTAGATAACTGGTTTGTATTAAGTGTTCAATCTATTTCTGTTTATATTTTCAGGATTATGCGACATAAAAACGAGACTGTAATTAATTTGACTTTGTATATTTAATTTTCGGTGCATAGTGACTTCTTCACACGAAACTATACAATTTACTCTTTTTTTTAAAAAAGCTTTGACAATAATTTTTTTCCTTTAGTTTTTGGTTTGGTTAAATGTAAATGTGAAAAACTTGAACTTAATTTGATTTGGTGTTCAGTTACCTTTTTCCGAGTGTGAATGTAAACTAAATCGATTCAAGTTACTTCGATTGAACACTTTTGATTCATATAAATTTCAACATCATCAATATTTTGAAAACATTGCAAGAATGATAAATTTCAACTCTCTTTTTCTTTTGCGTTTTAAAAAAAAAATTATTGACCCCCTTTTTTCGTCGACACACTTTTAGACTCTTACCTTAAAAAGACAAAATAAATTTTATATCCACTATGCCGTGAATCCAAAGGAAAATAATCAAATATCTCCACTTGGTACCGAATCATAAAGAAGATATTATGAGAAAACCTAATACTATTAAAATTGGGAACATTAGTCGGAATACGCCCACTAATTTAGAAATGATTCATCCGCATAAAAATCGTGAAATAACAAAAAATTAGAGTGGTCCCAAAAGAGGACAGGTGTCTCTCATGCTTTGTCGAGAAAAACTCTAAACACAAAAGAAACATTAGACTGTGTAGATATTATTATTATTACCAGCGATGAGCGAACTCATGTTCTGCAGCAACTTTAGTAAACCCAGCCAGAAATATAAAATAAGATCTTATTAATAAGTTAGTACTTTAAGATCTCTCTTTTTTTTTTGTTGCATCGTATCGACGAAGCACTGTCTATTCTGCAGAGACACGTAGACGATAGATTCGACCTCTTATCACGAGAGTAGAAAACTCTCTGAAACAAATCACATTTTTCTTGTTGTAAAAAGTGTTTTTACTCTGCAAGATTAAAAAGAAAACTCTTACTTTTTACAGTCCTCCTGCCATATTTTCTTTGTTGCTGCTTTTCGGCTTTGTTTCTTTTTATTATGTATTGCCATTCAAGATGTCAGTTTCCATATTTAGAATATTAGTCCGATGCGTCTTATTGCCCGAAGACATCGATAGGAAAAAGGCAAAAAAAGTAAATTAATTTCGAGGAAAAGAGAAGTGTATTGAAGATGTAATTGTTTTTTTCTTGCACAATTTAGTCATATCTTTGATCTATTAAAACATATTCATGATTATGCCGTTTGAAATTTGCCACATTCTCGCCCATCATTTGTTGCTATCTTATGCAACTATTTCGCCATCTTGTTGATTTGGTAGTTCTGAAGCGGTATATTTTTTTGTTTTATTTTGCTGCCACAGTAAAGGTATATAGAGCTTTTGTATAGTAAATTCAAGTTTTTTAAATTATATTTCTTGTATTTTTGTGCTTGAAGAATCTCTTATTTGTGTGGAAGTGGTGAAGAATCAATTAAAACGCACACAGCTTCATCATATATTGTCGTCCTTCGCCGACAATCTTCTTACCTTATTGCCTTTGTTTTGTCCCATCGCTTTCAACACAATTTCCATTTATAGTAAACTCTCATCGTATTTGTGTTTTTTTTGCATTCATTTTGTAACACTCGTTTTTTTTCTGAAATAGTTCCCATTAACCAAATGGAAATTATCTTCGAGCCGAACAAATTAAAAGTTGTTATCCTAGTGGTAGTGGTTTTTGTATTCTATAAACCAACAACTAAGAAAAACGAAACAAAAAATCTGATACAAAGACCAGATTAAACAAATAATTATTAAGATTAAAATTAGTAACACTGATTAGGCAATAAATAAAACGATTTTGCTTTCCGACTTCACCAACAAAGTCTTAAAGGTGTTTTCACATCCCAACATGTTATCAAAACACACAATTTCGTGTTATTAGAGACTAAAAACTATCACGAGTTTCCAATTTGGGAAAAAGCATATTATTTTGTGTGTTTGCTTATTTTGACAACTTTATAATTTACATAAAAGTAGAAAATCTCGTGGTCCATCTAAAAATGTCGTGATAAGCATGGGAACCACCCAAATTAGGGTACAAATGGTGACTCGTACCTACTTTTTCTCCATATTCAATCCCTTTCATAATTTTCTGTAACTCACTTACGAATTTTATAGTTGCGTTTATATATATACAAGAGTTATAGACTATGGTATCAAAATACTAACTACGAAATATCCAAATCAGGAAAGATGATGTTGATCATTTCGTATTATACAGTTGTTACTTTACGTTTTATACTTTATACAATTTTCTTATAAATAGCAACCCAATCAAAAGAAAATAATATCAACTTAGAGAAATCTTGTTTTAAATTAAGTAACGCAACTTTTGTAACAATTTTAAGTATTATCTGTACCTACGCAACAGTGGTTCATGATTATTTATGTTTAACGTATTTTATGAGAATTTATTGCGAAATCATAGATCTCAGGATTGCAATTGCTAATCTATGGATGATAAGTCAAATCTAGGCTTATTCCCAAGAAATTGTGTCTGCGCTTTTGTGGATTTGTATAGTTTGATTTCATCACGTTATTGAAGAAAACAATTCAATAAAATGACAGGACTTATGGTAGACCGTGATAATTAAAGCGAAGTCTCAGCTTTTTCGTTTTTGTGAGAAGAAAACCTTAAAACCTTTTCAATTAATAAGAGAAAATGACTTGTCATCGTTTGAACAAAATGGGCCTATTAGTTAAGGCCCACTTTGTTTAAACATGTTAACCCTACACAATGTTATGAACGTAGTCTGTGAAAAGTATTTTAAGTTTACTATATCCATTTAAAAGCCCATTTGTAAAATCTTGTTTTCTCCTTGAATGTTCTGATAGTTGTTGGACCTAGCCCATAACAGCTTTGGACAGTTTTTAATGAAAATGTTACCAAATTAGATATTTACATTTTTAAACTTTGTGTGATTGATATTTTTTTCTTTCTGGTTTGCTTTATGAGTTCGTTATTCATATCTTTTAGTAGTAAGAAGATTCTTCTGACAAAACTAAAAATTCTTCCACTGTCTCAAGTACGCGTGTGACCAACGCGCATAGAACTTGAGCGTAGAACACAGAGAGTCAAAGTGATAGGATTGTTGTACTTCGCGAAAAGAAGAAGAAGATTTTTATAGAGTGCGTATCGAAACTAAAGTACAACAACAACTCAGCTTTATTTAGACCGTCCGATCATTACTAAACTTTGTACCAATCAACTAATGAATTAACGACACGTGTGTTTTATACTCTTCTTGGGAATACTCTAAAAGGACGATGTCACACCAGATCCTAGCACCTTCCCACCATCTTCTTCTCAATCTCTCGTGAGTTTCCCACCGTCAGATCAATGCTTAGGTTTGTGACGTAAGCTTCTTATTTTTTTGCGCATCTCTAGGCTCTCCTCTCTATCCACTTGCTTATCCAACCGTCCGATCTGTGATTTTTTTTTTTGTTGGAAAAAATATAACTACAATATCGTCTTTATGGTCCATTCTATATGTTCTTGATACATTAGCGTGTGCTCGAAATTTTCTTTCTATCGATCATAACAATATAACAACTCTCCAATCTGGTTATGTGTATAGCTTTTGTTTTTGATTTTTTTATATTACGATTTTGATATAAGAAGTAGATAGACCAAATGAAAACTTCATATCCATCGATTTGGCATGGTGATATCGGTTTCAGTTCTTTTGTATTGATTGTTTGTGAAGAAAATTGAATTTGACTCTATTAAACCTTTTTTTGTTTTTTTTTTGGTTTTGATTACCATTGGTTAAAGCAGAGATTCAACGTTAGACGGATTTATCTCGACACAACTCTAATTCAGTTTGACCGGACTGAACACTTTTATCAATATTAATGTTGAGTTGTTGACCTATATATTATTGTAATAATGAATAAACAACGCCATGATTGCGTACTATCTATCAGACTTTATAGAGTAACTACTTTGATTAACCATTACATTTTGTTTTTATGAGAATGTTTTCAGTTATATATCTTTATCAACACAGTTGAAACCTGTTCTTCTATGTTAAAGCCTTTGAATTTGAGTAATTTTACTTTTGATAGCTAGCCTTTTTAAAATGAATGATTATATTGTTAGGTTCCAAGTGGGGAGTTGTCTTGGGGATCTCATTTGACGTGTGATCTTGAATTTTTGATAGAGATCCTAATGATCTCGTGGTCCCTCTCGCAGAGTTTATGTAACCATCTAATATATAACTTCATGTCTGGATATGGAGAATCCAAAACTTAAGAAATGCACGTATTAGCATTCGTAGTTGTATATATGTTATGTATTTTGCGTCAAATGCAGAACAAAATAAAGCAAGAAGAGACCAACAATCTTCATATGGAGAATTGTAAATTGTCCAAATCAGCAATATATAGATGTCTTGAACAATAAAAAGATAACCGAGTTTAACATTAGACCAAAAAAAAAGAAAGATAACCGCTACAGAATTTGTGACGAAAAGAAAAAAGCTTTGGAGAAAAAAACAGAGTAAGAACTGTTTTTGTTGTGTGAGAAGAGTTTGTCCTTAGGTCGCATAATCTTTTAGGATGTAGTTATATGTGTTAAGTGTAACACATGCATATCATTTACTTCTGCAATATATCTCTTCTGGAGTTTCGTAAGGTACTTATGGTTGGTTTGTCTTCGAAACTACCAACGAACAACTTAAAAAACATTGATCTTTTTAATAGCGTGAGTTTGATTTATGTTATCCTTGTTATGGTGCATATGTATTACGGAAACTTTGGTCTGTTTTAGATGGGTAAATAGTTGTATATGAGTAAATATGATATTGCCAGTGTTTTATATAAAGAAAAAGGGAAACGATGATAAAAGGTGAAAAAGAAGTTTAGGATCATCTTTGTTTTTTATTTTGTTTTCCGACTTTCAAATCAGACAAGACAACGAGGTATGGGTCTTTTAACATACAGAGACTCAACTTGAAAATTCTATCAAACCACCAATTAAAAAACCAGAGAAAACATTCAACTATCTTCTTAGAATCTAGACAAAATAAAAAGTGTATCATGCTGATTTTGAACAAATTATTAAAGAGATCTCAACCATCGTTTCATTAATATCTTTGACAATTCTAGAAGCCGTAGTAAATCTTGTCTTTTTATGTGTATATCTTGTTGAATTTGATAAGGATATTCAAAATAATGAGATATGTATGTTGAGTAATTGAGTAAAATCAGATCCCTTGTTTAATTTGACGATTAAACGCTTTTTTCATTATTTTTTTTCGCATTTTGTTGTGTATGTTCTCAATTACAAATTCCACTATAAGCATTTGGACTCTACAATGTCACTTTCTAATTCTGATATTTAATAAAACAATTATTTTGTATATGTATAAATAGTACCAGAAAAACGAACTTAATAAAATAATTGAATCAAAAGCAGATGCTGAACAAATAGCTGCAGCTTTTAGCAATTGTCTCCCATATGCTTTTCCTTTGTTTCAAAAATTGTATATACGAGGTTAAGTGAATGTTGCAATGAAATAAATGATGCAGTTTGTGCATTCATCAAGCGAACAAGTACGATTGATGTTTTCAGTGCAAAAACTAAAATAAAATACTACTAACAACTATATAGTGTAAATATATATAACTTTAACTTCTTTTTTTTTAAGTCTTCATACGCTGCGAACGATCAAAATATATTTACAAATTTACGACCAATATTTTAAAAATACTTCATTAAAGAATTGATGCTGCTGTCTGCACAGTTGAGAACGCAATTGGAAACTTTCGTGCATTCACTTTGTTCGCCGCAAATTGGATATGTGAACGTGGTCATCATTATTTATAGAATTATTCTATAAAACTTACTATAAAACACTAGATATAAAGCTGGATCATATAAAATGAATTTACTAAAAATTCGATAGTTAATTATAGCAGATGTTATGTTCCAATTTGAAAGCATACGAACGAGGTATATAGTTGAAAACACACACCGTAAAGTTAATAATTTTCACAACACAAGAACAAATCAAAGTCGCAAGTAATTTAACGCATGTCAGTAGCATGGGCTTCTTATATACTAGTCAATAGAATAAACTAGCAAACAAGCAACTAATGTATTCTTGTTTATCACGCCACGGGTTACAATATCATACAAAATTTGAATACTAATTAATGGTAACAAGTAAAAAAACAAATTACTAGAAATGGAAATACTTTTGTCAAACAACCAAGACGTATAACTTTCGTTTTCTATAGATTAATGGACTTCTTAAAAATCTCTCCATCAGATTAAACTTTGAGATATACAAATACAGTTTTTGTTTTCTTCTAAATGATATGAATATTAACTTTATCGATTTCATCCGTAGCAGATTTCCATTTTAAATAATAAACTATGAGAAAACAGATAAAGGTTGTATATTATTTGTTACCCCAAAAAAAAAAAAAACTAACTACGAGTAGTAGTTTAGTGTGTCTCACGTGCGACGAGGAAAAGTTTTGGGAGAGTAAAAACATTTAATATTTACGACTAGTTTGAAAAACCGTGAGCTGACACAAGCTCATTGCTAATGCTACAGTAACAGCTACCTTCACTTTTAACTAAATGACAGACCAATCATTTTAACCTCTGTTTTCTTAGCTGGCGCGTGACAGACACTCTCCCTCTCTCCATGCCCATAAAATCTCAAAGACTGTTTAAAAAAAAAAATGTTTTAGCTTTAACTGCTTTTTTTTTGTTGTTGGTGTAATGATATCACAGAGAGAAGAAAGAGAAGAGAAGAAGCAGAGAGTGATGGGAGATAAGAAATTGATTTCATCTTCTTCTTCTTCCTCGGTTTACGATACTCGTATCAATCATCATCTTCATCATCCTCCGTCTTCTTCCGACGAAATCTCTCAGTTTCTCCGGCATATTTTCGACCGTTCTTCTCCTTTACCTTCTTACTACTCCCCGGCGACGACTACAACGACGGCGTCTTTGATTGGTGTGCACGGGAGCGGTGACCCACATGCAGATAACTCGAGAAGTCTCGTTTCTCATCATCCACCGTCAGATTCTGTGCTTATGTCGAAACGTGTCGGAGATTTCTCTGAGGTTTTAATCGGCGGAGGATCAGGCTCAGCCGCCGCGTGTTTTGGTTTCTCCGGTGGTGGTAATAATAACAACGTTCAAGGAAATAGCTCTGGGACTCGAGTATCGTCTTCTTCCGTTGGAGCTAGTGGCAACGAGACAGATGAGTATGACTGTGAAAGCGAGGTTTTTTCTCAATCTCTGTTTTTTATCTTTTGCATGTTTTAAAAGTTGATTCTTTGTCTCTTTCCCGAGAAAATGTTTCTACAGAGATTTCTCTTTAACGGATCTGTACTTTATTTTCCCCCTTAAAATCCGCAATTTTTTTGGTTGTGATTTTGAGTGAAGTTTTGTCATTTGTGAGTGTAATAATGAATGCACACCGAGTGTTTGATAATTTGCTTCAATGAAAATACAGGAAGGAGGAGAAGCTGTAGTTGATGAAGCTCCCTCTTCCAAGTCAGGTCCTTCTTCTCGTAGTTCATCTAAAAGATGCAGAGCTGCTGAAGTTCATAATCTCTCTGAGAAGGTTTGGTTTAGAGTCTCTCCCAAAAGTAGAAACTTTCTTATTTGAGATTTATGTTTATCTTTCTTGTAACAGAGGAGGAGAAGTAGAATTAATGAAAAAATGAAAGCTTTACAAAGTCTCATCCCTAATTCAAATAAGGTAATGATACTATATATAGAGAGACATCTACATGAATCATTCTATTTTCTGTAGATTCTTTTTGTGTCTGATTATTGCAATGTGTTTATTGGGGAAGACGGATAAGGCTTCAATGCTTGATGAAGCCATTGAGTATCTGAAACAGCTTCAGCTCCAAGTTCAGGTCACTAAAGATACCTTATGTTTATCATTATAACCAAAATCCTAAAACCAGTCTATATTCTGACATAAGTCTTTTTTTGTTCTGATATTTGCAGATGTTGACTATGAGAAATGGAATAAACTTGCATCCTTTGTGTTTACCTGGAACTACATTACACCCATTGCAACTCTCTCAGATTCGACCCCCTGAAGCAACCAATGATCCTCTGCTTAATCATACCAATCAGTTTGCTTCGACTTCTAATGCACCGGAAATGATCAATACTGTGGCTTCTTCATACGCTTTGGAACCTTCTATTCGCAGTCACTTTGGACCTTTCCCTCTCCTTACTTCACCCGTGGTGCGTAGTTGAATTACACATTTTTCATTCTATAACCATAAAGCTAGTTTGCTTACTAATTTTTTTTTGTTACTTAAGGAGATGAGTCGGGAAGGTGGGTTAACTCATCCAAGGTTGAACATTGGTCATTCCAACGCAAACATAACCGGTAAAGTCTTGTTGTTTTGGAATCCTAAGGAAGTTTTAGGACATTTACAATGTTAATAACGTTACGATATTTGGGGATTTGCAGGGGAACAAGCTCTGTTTGATGGACAACCTGACCTAAAAGATCGAATTACTTGAACAGTGTCCCAACTTCGGGATCTCTATGTGTTCTTGTTTCTTAGAACGCAAGCCATAAAGCTGTCTGACAATGGAGATGCATTTAACTGTCTTTATTTTTTCTAAGGTTCTATTTAAAATCAATTGTTGGTGACACGAATTCTAGAGTCTAATCTTTTGGATCTAATAGCTATATATAAAAAGGACTGAAATTTTATTACAAAGTAATTGACTAATTGTTAGATTGTTGTATGTTTATGGTGGATGTAAATTTTCTAGATCATCTTCGTATTGTATTTGAGAGTTTGATACTCGATGGCTTTGGATATGTAAATTACCCCGATAAGCTTCTAGAGAAGTT
Source organism: Arabidopsis thaliana (assembly GCF_000001735.4). Taxonomy (NCBI): domain Eukaryota; kingdom Viridiplantae; phylum Streptophyta; class Magnoliopsida; order Brassicales; family Brassicaceae; genus Arabidopsis; species Arabidopsis thaliana. Next base: position 17,416,286 of record NC_003075.7, read on the forward strand.
TTCGATTCTACAAGATGGATTTGGTATCTTTAAGGTTGACCATGTTCTTTTGGTATCTCTTGTTCTCAAATTGATCATTTACAATACAATTTTTTAAAATCTTTTACCCTTCACATTTTTGTACTTACATTTGGTATATTAGTAATTTCATTTGTAAGTGTCTTTTAAAAGTTTTTCATTTATAAGTGTTGTTTTAAGATCTTTTATGATAATTAAAAAATGCTTAAATATCTTATTAACCCTTAATTAGTATACTTATAGCTTTAGTTCTCCAATTAATCTTTAGTAAGTAAAAGGGACAGAGCTAGAACTTTATTTAAAATTGGATTGAAAATACATAAATCTTATATTTTTTTCAAAAACTAGTATTGAACATACAATTTATTTATTTTATTTTATTTGTAAAACAACAATAAAAGTAAAATCATACAACGATATATTTTGAAAAAAGGAAAAGTAATTAGGATTCTCTTTCGGTGAAAATATCAGAGAACAAAATATATTTGAATGCGACTGTAGTTGAAACTTGAAAAAAATTTAGATACTAAAGTTTCGTCATTCTCTTTTTGTTAAAGACTCAGTGACGACCCTCTCCTAAAAAACACTCATAAATAAACTCGCTGGAGACGCCGGAACCAAAAACAGAGTTCTAATGGAGAAGAAAGAAAATGGTCTCGATGGAAAGCAATCGGGTCGGGTCATTAACGGACCCACTAACCCGATGGTCACACCTCTGCTCAACGATCTTTACCAATTCACCATGGCTTATGCTTATTGGAAAGCTGGCAAACAATCTGAGCGATCTGTGTTAGTATTCTTCAAAATTTACAAAAAAGTTCGATCCTTTGAATCCACACTGTAAAATCTCATCTTTGTTTTCAGGTTTGATCTGTATTTTCGTAAGAATCCTTTTGGTGGAGAATACACTATCTTTGCTGGTTTAGAAGAATGCATCAAATTTCTCGCTAATTTCAATTTGACTGATGAAGAGATCGATTTCGTTCGTGATTCGTTACCTGGATGTGAGGTATAACACAATCTCTCTTGCCAAAAGATTCGATTTTTGGCATTGTTTTTTAACTCTTTTAAAAATCAGGAAGCTTTCTGTGATTATCTTCGAGGGCTTGATTGTTCTGACATTGAAGTGTATGCCATTTCGGAAGGATCAGTTGTTTTTCCTAAAGTTCCTTTACTCAGAATCGAAGGTCCTGTTGCTGTGAGTTCTTATTATCTATCTCTAACTCTCATAATTGGAATGATCAGTTTCTGATTCCTCTTGTGCTTCTTTACTTAGGTGGTGCAATTGTTGGAAACTCCATTCCTCAATCTCATCAATTACGCATCTTTGGTTGCTACAAATGCAGCAAGACATCGGTTTGTTGCAGGAAAATCTAAGCTTCTGCTTGAGTTTGGTGCTAGAAGAGCTCAGGTTTGTTTCCCTCTCAAAACCTGTTCTATGTTTAGCCTTAGATGTTGAGGTTTTGTTTGTTGCATCTCTGATATGCAATTGTTATAGGGACCCGATGGTGCAATAAGCGCATCAAAGTATTGCTACCTTGGAGGTTTTGATGCAACAAGGTATGTCTTTACTAGTGATATTTTTGTTTTGTTATGGAAACATCAAAAGGGAAGAGAGGATATGATTTTCTCATTTTGCTTGCTTTGTTTATTACTGCAGTAATGTTGCAGCGGGAAAACTGTTTGGGATACCCCTCCGTGGTACTCATTCCCATGCTTTTGTTAGCTCATTCATGGTAAGTTTGCTTTAGCAAAATTTGTGAAAAAACTCGCTCTAACGTCATTGATTGAGAATTGTGTTTGCGATATTTTGTATCACTGGAATATTGGAAGCAGTAGTGAATATACTTTACTTTGGTTCTTGTGTAGAGCCTTGATGAAATTGTTGACAAAGTGCTTCGAAGTTCTGATGGGAAAAGCACTTGTAAGGATTTTATATGTTTGGTCCAAACTTGCCTAACAAAGATTCAGGTTTGTTCAGTCAAATCTAGATTTTTTCTCAGTGTAGTATTGTTCTGTATTTGATTCATCTCTTTTTAATCTTTCTTGTGATCGGTGGACGATAGAATTCATCTTCATTACAAGGAATTTTTTCCGAGACAAATCAAAGCGAGCTTGCAGCGTTCATTTCATATGCACTGGCATTCCCAAACTCCTTTCTCGCTCTTGTAGACACTTATGATGTGAGTTATATAACGCTTTATTCATCTCATCTGAGATTAAAAGTCTTTATGGGTGTTGTCGGAGTTAAAAAGAACTAGTGTTCCTAATTGTGTAACAGGTGATGAAGAGTGGTATTCCAAACTTCTGTGCTGTTGCTCTAGCACTTAATGAATTGGGGTGTGTACGAATTTTCCATTAATGCTCCATATTTGATTCACCAGGCCATTTTTTTGAAGATTCATGACTGTGCCGTTATGCAGATACAAAGCAGTAGGCATTAGACTGGATTCAGGTGACTTAGCCTATCTTTCTACTGAGGTCAGGAAATTCTTTTGTGCCATAGAGAGAGACCTCAAAGTTCCTGATTTCGGGAAGATGATCGTCACTGCTAGTAACGATCTAAACGAAGAGACAGTCGATGCTCTAAATAAACAGGTAAATCTCTGCTTAACCTTAAAAAGTTTTTACCTTAAGGCCTACGTAATAAAATCTTGTTTTCTTTTCATCCCGAAAAGGGTCATGAAGTAGATGCATTTGGAATTGGAACCAACTTAGTGACTTGCTATGCGCAAGCTGCGTTAGGTTGTGTTTTCAAACTTGTGGAAATAAACAATCAGCCTCGGATCAAACTTTCTGAAGATGTTACTAAGGTTTGAATTCTTGACTCATTTCCCCATTGAGAATGTTGCTTCAAACTTTCTGTGTTCTTCTTTATATAAACTCCCTCGCTTTTCTTTTTTTGCGTCTTCAGGTATCGATTCCATGTAAAAAGCGTACTTACAGATTGTTCGGAAAAGAGGGTTACCCTCTTGTTGATATAATGACTGGAGAGAACGAACCACCTCCAAAGGTAAGAGACAAAGGCATTAGGCTTTCTTGAAAGCTTTCAAGCTTTTTTATTTGCCTTCTGATTTTTTTCTGGATCCTAAGGTCGGTGAAAGGTTACTTTGCCGTCATCCATTCAATGAATCAAAAAGGGCTTATGTGGTTCCACAACGCGTTGAAGAGCTTCTGAAATGTTATTGGCGTGGCAATGCAGGTTAAAACAGAGCTCTCAATTCTTACAGGTATTTGACATATGCTTATGACTCATTATAATTTTCTTTTACTGTCATGAAGATGAAGCTAGGGAAGAGCTAGAGCCATTGAAAGAGCTAAGAAATCGTTGCATCAAACAGCTCGAAAATATGCGACCCGATCATATGAGAAGATTAAACCCTACTCCTTATAAGGTATAATAATCCAACAAAACACCTGAGAAAATCTGTTTACTTACACTTAATCTGTTTGTATTAAGCGCTTTCTGCTTCTGAGAGAAACCTAATTGTTTACTTTGCAGGTTAGTGTCAGCGCCAAGTTGTATGACTTCATCCACTTCCTCTGGCTCAACGAAGCTCCTGTCGGTGAACTGCATTGAGAATTTACAAATATGGGTTGTCTGGTTTGTTGAGTGTGTGTGTATAACCATAGTATCAGCTTTGCCACTGATCTCACTGTTTTCACAACACCATCAAAAAATTATACTCACCAATAATGTTTTGAATGTTTTGGCCATTTTGTGGAAACGTATAAAGGGGAAATCAAAAATCATTTGTATCAGATCAAAGCAAACTGAGCTCACTGAGGAACTATCACCACAGCAAGAGAGTCGCCGCAGAGATTAGAACGAGAGATGACAATCCAATAGCTGTAGAATCAGCATTACCCGCAGGAAGATTTCTTGGTTTCCGTGAAGTATCCTTCCCTCCGGAGACTGGTGATGGAGACGACTTCGGAGGAGGAGCATCACAAGTGCCAAAAGGTGCGTTTGACTGCATATATGCAAATACACATATATCATTAGCTCAATATTATGAAAGAATCCAATCTGGTTCAATGTAACGTACCTTGCAATAGACTAAGCTGTCACAACCACATGTGAGACGACCGTTTGCTTCATCTACAGCTTCGGCAGCTCCTCCACTATCACTCCTCTGCAATTAAACATCAATAGTAGAAGAGTTTGAAAATTTGACTTCCAGAAGATAAACTGTACAAATAGTTGGATTGGTCAAAAGTTCACACCTGATAAAAATCAACAGCTATGAAGTTAGGCCACCTTTTACCCGCTGCTTCATGGCAAGTTCTCATCATTTCGATCAACGGAGAGGAATTATCCGCACACGCTTGCGTTGAATTCGGACTGGTTTCAAAGTAGTTCTGAAACACCAAAGACCGAGACATGGTATCTAGTGAAGAAGATTCAGATCGACTCGAGCATGATCCATCCTTCATTCCATCATTACCATCTACATAAACAACACAAATTAAATATCATATTGTTAAGCTGGGCCTTAATCATGTTTGATCCAAGTTCATAAAAACTCACATTGATTTTCAACCATGTAATTCCACTGGTAAGCAAGACCTTCAGAAGCTTCTTTATCCTTCTTGGAAGTAAAAACCACAAGCCTTTGGTTCTGCTTCACCATATCATCAACCGTTGGCCAGTCTGTACCGTCTTTCGGCATTCTCGAGATTGGTAACAAGAACTTACTCAATCCAGATGCATTGAATACATTAGTCAATCCCATTTGAGATTTGACATAATCTTCAAGTATGATAGTAACAATCTCAGACAAGTTTGATTCAAGAAAATCATTGATCTCTTTAAGTGCATTGATAGCTGGTTGCTGCAAGTTAATTTCGTTAGAAACCAAACTTAATCACTCATAGACCACAAAATCGAATGATTCAAATTGCAAACTTACAAAGGCTGTGAAGTTAAAGCAAGTCCCTCCAGTGGAATGACACAACCATATATCGTTTTGAAAATCATATGTATCTAGCATTATACCTCTCACACCATTCTGCAACCAAACAACAAATTGACAATTCAACAAATAATGGAGGAAAAGTCAACAAATTAGAATGTTACACGTGGAAAGTAATAAAAAGTCACCAACTAAAGCTGAGATTGTCTTTTATTGAAACCTAAAGGTAAAAGATACTTGCAAATTAAGTCAAAATCCAAATTTAGCAAAAACAGAATTCTAATACGAAAGTTGTCAAAATAAGATGAAAGTAGTAGACCTTAAGCTGATTGGTGATGGAGTCTTCTTGATTCTTTGGAGAGACAAGGAATGAACCAGTTGCCGAATTTGCCCCCGTGATTGCGTACGAATTGTGTGTTGTTAGCCACGAGTACTTGTTAAACGGCAAACCATTCACCTACCCATCATCAAAACCACATGCAATCCATCATCAAGAAATCGAAAAAAAAAGAAGAAGAAAAAAAATCAAGAAATTCTAAAAATAAAAACCTTTGAAGTCGGGTTAAGAGGTTGGATCCGGGTACAAGTAGAGCCGGTATTTCCATTCGCCGGACAACTTTGACAGCTCAATCCGGCGTCGCATTCGCTGGTCGAACTACATGTTTCTCCCATCTGTGAGTAAAATAAAAAAACTTCTCTGTTACTTTTAAAAGATTCATAAAAGATTAGAAGAGAAGTGTGTATAAGAAGAAGAACCTCGAGACTGTGAACGAAGGATGATAAACATAAAGCTATGATCATCAGATTAAAGAAATTGAATCTCTCCATTTTTGGTGATTTGTTGGAGAAGAAAGAAACAGAGAGAAGACGATGAAGTTAAATGCGAATGTTTCTGTCAAGTGATGGGAGAGAAGATTGTTTGATATTTAATTAAAACGCGGCGTTTGGTTGACAGTTGTTGTTACTTTCGAATTTGGAATCTTCTTGATCTATAGTACTAATTTAAAATATAATTAGGATTCTGTTGGTCGTTTAAAAGTGATGATATTTCTAATTATATGGTTTAATCATTTAATTTTGGTTTTAAAATATTCTATCACCATGTGGAATTATATGTGCATAGAAATGTCATGTATTATCTGAAAATAGACCAAGTCATTCTTGACCTCTTTCTTCTACGGAGACTCAGTAATATGCATAAGAACGACTGAACGAGTATACACGTCGAGGTTACACAATAGGGGAAAAATGTGTAACACAAGGACAGAATAAATTAGTACATTGGGCTCAACCCCAAAAAAGCCCATTTATATTATCTGTAGAAGACGGATTCCTTAAGCCCCAATTTATATAGTTCCAGGCCCCAAATTGTTTTTTTTTTCAAATTGAGAGTATCTCTGTTACAAAGTGAATAGAGAATAAGTAACATATGGCACAAAAAAAACTCTCAGTTTCTTTCTTACAAGAATATTTTAATTTTCAATATTTACAAAGTCAACGAGCTAAATTAAACAAAATATTAAAATCAGGACCGTCAATTCTAAATGACTCCATAATAATCTCCACACAAAATGACTCGGTCTTTCTCCACAACAACAACAAAAACTACTCTATTCACCTGACGTTGACCCAATCACACGACACCGACCAATCAGGTACCTTCTCACTCACCAAACCACTAATCCTTTCCTCCGGCGAACCTACCAATGAACCAAACATAACCGAATCATTAACCGGAGATTGAACCGAATTCCAACCGGGAAAATCAAATGGATTCCTCGGTGAAACCGAACAAGCTTCGTCTTCTTCGCCACTCTCATCATCAACGGCTAAGAATGGATGATCCAAAAGCATCTCAGCCGTCCATCTCTCCGCGGCGTTTTTAACAAAACACTTGCTCACGAAATCTTTACCTTCCTCCGACAATTCCACCGGAATCCTCGGAACTTCATCGCCGGAACCAATACGAACCAATAAAGACATAACATTATTCATAACACCATCCTCCAAACACCATGCCGTTTTACCACTAGACATCTCAACAACAGAGCATCCCAAAGCCCAAATATCCGCCGGAGATTCAAACTCGCCGTGATTCACAGACTCCGGTGCCATATACAACGGTGTTCCTCTAATCTCAACACAAACCTCACCACTCCTCCGTTTCGCTAACCCGAAATCAGATATCTTCACATCTCCATCACCAAAAACCAAAACATTCTCAAGCTTTATATCACAATGAGTGAAACCATTACCATGAATATGACACAATCCTTTAACAATCGATCTCGTGAATCTCCTCACTTCAAACTCCGGCAACGCTTCACCGGAGCTTTTAATCCGATCAGCTAAACTACCACCGGAAGCATACTCAAGAAACAGATTATAGATCTCTTCTCCGTTCTCCACCGTCCTTCCTTCACCAAAACACCGCACGATCTCCGAACAGTCACCGAGATCATCAAGAACATCTCTCTCGTTTCGTAACGCGGCGGAGCAAACAACTCCGGAAGATTTCACAGCCATTAACGATGGAAACGCTTTAGAAGAACTTCCAGAGGTAGTTGCTAAACTAACGGTGGAGAAGCTTCCGTGACCAATCGTTTCTCTACGAATCCACTCCATTAGTTTAACAGAGAAGAAGAAGAAGAAAAAAAAGTCTTATGAAACAGTTTCTCTACACTTTCTTCTTCTCCAACTCTACCTCTGTTTTTATATATATACTCTTGAGATATTTATTTTCTTAAGAAGAAAAAAAGTTAATAGTTTGTTGTAAACAAGTGTATTTATGTAATTAATGCACGTGATTATATAAGTATATGGATTTATCTAAAAAAATATTTTACCAATTTATAAGAATTTGCTCTTGGCCAAGAGAAGAAATAGCGGTCCATAAAGGAAACGTGGGTGGTGTGAGAAGATTCTTGTTGTTGCCCACTGTAGAATAACAAAAAAAAAATCATTAATTAAAAATAAACTATAGCAGTATAGCACTATAAAAATATAAAATTAAGTAATTTGATTACTAAATTGTACTTTGATAAGATAGTGTTTCTTAAATATGATTTTTAGCTATAAAAGATAGAGATATATTGTTATCCTGTAAATTTAATGAATATTTAAAGATGTATATTTATAATTGTTTGATGTTTTTCTATTTTATTGATTTGATAAATTAGATTTGTAGTTGTACACGTTTGTTTCAAGATCTACCATGTGATTCGCGTTTTTCTTAATAGCGTAAAAATCGGATGGAAGATTCTGTCAAATTTTTCTTTGAGATTCTTTTTCCCTACCGTGTGAAGTAGTATTTATATGGCTGTGAATATTGGTTATTATTTATTGATGGGGTGATGGTGATGCGTGATTTTCTCTTGTAGAAACAGTGTTGATTTTAGAAAACAATTGTGAAAATCTCACCCACACATGTCATTAAAAAACATGTGCATGCATGCTCAAAATCTCTACTCATTGCTGAATTATTTGTTGCAAATAATATCTTGATTTTGGTTTTAGTTTAGACCATTTTCAAGTTTAGTGTTCTCCGGATATAGAATAAACTTAGATTGATTTCCCTTGAGAATTTGTTATACGTAAGATAAGGAATATTCATGAAACTCATAAATGTTTCTAAATCTTTTGGTTGTTAGAGAAACTAATAACATACGTACGGATCTCAATATATCACTTCTATGGCAAGAAATCTGATTAACAATAATTAGCAAACCTATAACACTTTGTATGATAAGTCCACATCGGTAATTATAGCTTGATAAAAATTTAAAAGACATTTAATCAAAGTACCAGAAATCCCACAATGCCTTGTAGTTAAAGACTTTGTGACTTGCCAACAATGTTAATCGAACTCTCACAGTTTTTATTTATTTTAAATCCATATATGCTTAAAGTAGTCCTACAATGATCTGAATTAAAACAAAAAGAAATGACCCAAATTTATACTTAATTATTACAAATTTTGGTAAGACAAAATGGTGTGAACTCTGAAGTGGTCGCCACAAAATAAAATAAAATAAAAAACATAAAATGGCGTGTGAATAAAAGAAAGACTCGTAGACGATTGAAACATGTCAAATTTATTCACACGGACGTTATATAAACTTTGACGTAACCAATTGAAATTTCCACCATAAGGAGTAGTGAAGTATGGTCAATGATTAAACGATAACAACAATTGCATGGCGACTTCTCTCTCTCTTTTATTACTTAAAAATTGACCGTTTACCATTATTAGATGCACCAACCTTCATTTTCATTATGATTAGTATGAGTTGTTTATATGCACAAAAACTTATAAATGAAGGATAATTGACATATAGTCATATAGATTAATAGAGGAATGTAAAAAAGCACAATAAATCCTTCTTTTTTAACTAACAATTGTGAAAACTATATATAACATGTGGAAGTAGTTATTAGAGTGAAATGGTTAAAACTATTTTCTAAAAATACGAACGTTACTTAGAATTTAAATTTTGATCAAAGGCTTCACGTGGTAAACACAAGAGTAATACATAAGGTTAATTAAGATGAATGTTGAAAGAAACTAACAAATACAAAAAGTAAAAATAATATATAGAATAAGTTAAGTTATTGGAGTGAATGACAAAATAAAATAAAAATACATGGGACAAAGATAAACAAAATTAATCTAGGGGGAAAAGAAGTTACGAACAGTAATTAGAATTTCAAATCTTCTTCTCAGATTTCACGTGGTAAACAAAAGAAGAATAAACAAGACAAAATTGAATAATTTAATAAAGAATAAAAAATATAAAATTATATTATTATGGAAGTGAATGATAAATTAAGAAGTTACGAACATTAATTCGAATTTCAAATTTTATTCAGGCTTCACGTGGTAAAGTAAACACAAGATGAATAATTTAATGAGATAAAATAAATGGGAAAAAGGTCATTTAAATCACCATTTCGCCATTTGTGGTGATTTAAATCATAAACTTTGTTTTTTGTGATTAAAATGATGTGTTGACTTCAAATAAAATTAATAACTTTCGTTGACAAAGCCAAATTAGTCACATCCGTACCCACAACTTCTTCATCGACACTAACTTTTTCGTGCAAGTCATCAAGATTTCCGTCTTCATCTTCACCGTCTTCCTCGCCAGCAGCTTCGTATCCAATTTCATCACAATCTTTATCTCAATCTTCGTATTATTCAGTTAACGTTATGACTAATTTGGCTTTGTCAACGAAAGTTACTGATTTTATTTGAAGTCAACACCTAATTGATGATTTTAATCATAAAAAGCAAAGTTCATGATAAATCACCACGAATGGCAAAGTGGTGATTTAAATGACATTTTTCCTCCTAAAATAAACAGAATAGAATATATGATATACTTACAGCTATTGTTTGCTAGTATCCAAATAAAAAATTTGTACACAATCAATTTATATTCACTATGTATTTTGGTTTTAAAACTCCATATACCTTAAGCTATATGATTTAGTTTTATGTTTGTTAAAAAGATTCAAGCCCATTATGAGGGCTGAGTTGTTATATTATAAGGCCTAATTAAACCCAATTAAGATAAGCCCATTGATTCTTATGGCCCATTGATTCTTATGGGCTTACCGGCAAAAAACATGAATGTTCAACACGTGTCACCAATCGCGGAGCTACAATGGACGGTGATCATTTTATCGCCGGAAAATTCCCATCTTCGCTTGCTTCCTCCTCAAAAGGTGAAAAATTAGAGCGAGAGAGATAGAGAGAGATTTCAAAACGAAAATCCAGAGAAAGGGTCTTGCCAGTTTAGGGCATCCTTGTGGGTGAGAGAGCGATTGAGAGATTTCAAAAGGTCAGTGTGTGAGTTTTCGAATTTTCACAATGAATCTAAAAAAAGAAGATAAATTTAGTTTCATTTGTTTCTTAATCGGAGAGAAATTTGTATGCCCCAAAAACAAAAATGATGAATTGGTGTTTGATGATGATAATTGTGTGTGAGAAAGAGATGTGCTTGTGGTTTGCAGGAGGAAGAGGAAGATACGAGTGTGAGAGAGATTTAGAGGGAGAGAAGAAAGAGAGATTCTTTTTGAGTGTGTTAGGGTTTCATTTCCTCTGCAGATCTACATTTATCTCTTCTCATGGAACGGAAGCTTGTGGTAATTTGGTTTTCACACGCATTGAGCTCAAGTTTTTAGCTTTTGTTTGAATTGTGTAACTACGATGCTTTTATATGTAATTTTGAATTGATTTATAGGTTTTGGGAATCCCGTGGGATATTGATTCCGATGGGCTTAAGGATTACATGTCAAAATTTGGAGACTTGGAGGATTGTATTGTCATGAAGGTTTGCATTTGTTTTTGTCTTATTTGAATTTGAGCATTGATTAAGCAATGTCACGTAGAGCTTTGATATGTTTGATGTTTTAGGATCGATCAACTGGAAGATCTCGTGGATTTGGATATGTCACTTTTGCTTCAGCTGAAGATGCAAAGGTATATTTATTAGTTTCAATGAACGTTGGATATTATTGTTTGTACTGGAAAATCTGTCTTAGTTGCTTGTTTCCTTTGAGTACCTGTAGAATGCTTTGAAAGGTGAACACTTTTTAGGGAACAGGATCTTGGAAGTTAAAGTGGCTACACCAAAGGTTCGTTACATGGAGTTGTGTGAATTCAGTAAGACATTAGTTTTTTTACCCGATAATCTTTGTTCAAGGTTATTTTATTCTTGCCAGGAAGAGATGAGACAGCCTGCAAAAAAAGTGACGAGGATCTTCGTTGCTCGAATCCCTTCATCAGTCTCTGAATCAGATTTCCGAAGGTAATCTTAGCTGCTTTATTGTGTTCTGTTTATTGTTTTCAGAATGGTTTCTAATAGATGTGGAAAGTATAAACATTCTTTCTGTACTCTTCTTATGCAGCCATTTTGAGAGGTATGGGGAAATAACAGACTTATACATGCCTAAGGTACTCTATCATTATCTAATTGTGTGCCTGATAATTCTGGTCAGATCTGTTCTCTTGGATTTGATATCATTTCTCTATTTTCTATGTTAGGACTACAACTCGAAGCAGCACCGAGGAATAGGGTTTATCACATTCTCTAGTGCTGGTTAGTTTTTGGTTAAATCTTCTCCAAACCCGAATTGAGTTTTTATATTTTGATATCAGAACCTTCTTTACATGTTTGACTGTCAAACTCATGGGAAAGAAAACATAAGAAACTGATGAATGCGATCCTGGTAATATTTATTGTCACCTGTTTGTAAAAATTTGGATTTAGAAGAAACTTTCTATTTTCTGATTTTAGATTCAGTGGAGGATCTGATGGAGGACACTCATGATCTGGGAGGTACAACAGTTGCTGTTGATCGGGCAACACCAAAAGAGGATGATCATCCGCCTAGGCCACCGCCAGTGGCTAGAATGTCGCGCCCACCCGTGGCTATTGCAGGTGGATTTGGAGCTCCAGGTGGTTATGGAGCTTATGATGCTTACATTTCTGCAGCTACAAGATACGCAGCGCTTGGTGCCCCTACTTTGTATGATAATCCCGCCACGTTTTATGGAAGTAAGACGACTCACTATATAATACCAACATACTAGAAACAAATGAATTTCAGCTCATTAAGAGAATTCTCACTTTGTCTTAGGAGGGGAACCAACCACAAGGGGAATAGGAAACAAGATCTTTGTTGGACGGCTTCCTCAAGAAGCATCCGTTGATGATCTTCGCGATTATTTTGGGAGATTTGGCCATATTCAAGATGCTTATATTCCAAAGGTGAGTTATATAAGTTACATTGTTACACTGAGAACATTTTCAGATATTTTTGTATATGTATTGAACATTCATCCTTTTTTAATTAGGACCCAAAGAGAAGTGGACATAGAGGTTTTGGATTTGTTACCTTTGCTGAAAATGGTGTTGCAGATCGTGTAGCCCGAAGATCTCATGAAATCTGTGGACAAGAGGTAAAAAAACAAGCTTGATACTTGATGCTTTAGACAAAAACTTATCTAAGATGTATAAAGAAGCTACACTGTTTTGATTTTCGGGTTTAGGTAGCAATAGATTCAGCAACGCCTCTTGATGAAGCTGGACCTAGCGCTGGCGCAAGTTCCATGTTAAGTTCTTCTCGTCCTGAATATTTTGGTGGCTATGGAGGTCCTATGCGCGCATTTGGTCGAATGTATGGAGGCATGAGCTTGGACGATGTGAGTATATAAATATATATAACTAAAAACACTAATCAAAGATTCTTTTTATACAAGTTGGTTCTGATTCACTGCGTTTTTTAAACTAATTCTGCTAGTGGGGATATGGAATGCCAAACGCAAGACCATCAAGACCAGACCGGAGGTACCGGCCATACTAATGCAGCAGACCAACATTTCATTAGCTTTGGCTTTGTCTTTTTATAGAAACTTCACTTTGTCAGATCTATTTTAATTGAAGCTTTTGTTTATGTTTTACCCTCGGAACCAGTGAACCTACTTTGTGTGGTGTATTATGCAAACAAGTAAAAAGTTGGAACAGAGAAAGCTTTACAAGAAAAATTCGCAGTGTACATTTTTTTTTCTTTTGATCAAATTGTCTTTTCAATAAAAAAATTCAGAGAGCAGAAGAAGATTTTCTGCAATCAACACGAGGAGCAAAGCAAGTCATGAAAGGAGTCATGAAAGTATGTCTTCGAACAAGATGCGTGATCTTCACCGAGTTTCTGGAGATTTGATGATTCCCTTGTTGTTGTTCATGTTCACTGGATACTGAACTTCTCCTCATCTCTTGTGCTTTGATCTTAGCTGTTTGAAGCTTGTTCAAGATCTTATCCATTGATGCTGATTTCTTCTTCTCCAGCTTCACCTGTTTGATTCAGTCAAGCCAAATGAAATTTCAATACATAATAACCTCTGATTGGTTTGTGAGGAGCTTATGTAAGTAAGTGAAGGAGGACTGACCTCAAGTTTTCTAATAGCGGCTTCTGCTTTCGCCTTCTGCAGATTTTCCCAAGCTGCAATCTTCGCTTCCTCTCTTTGCAACCTGCAAATACTCACATTAATGGCTGACCAAGAAGAAAGCGTTATAAAAAACTGATACAACAACTTTGATTACTTAGAAAGAGTCATGGCTGGTTCTGAGATATCCCAAGAAGAAGAAGAAGCAGAAGCTTCAGAATTGTCTTCAACCTCAGGTTGCTCTCTCCTAATAATCCTAGAAGACATGACTCGTCTCTTTGGACGCTTAATCATTCTTGCTCCTTTATCCATTTTCACTTCTCTCACTTCACCTCTACAAGGAGGTGGCTCAATCACAGAAACAACCAATGGTGGAGACTGGTTATTGTTATTAGGACTCGTCTCTTCTGGACTCATCTGAGTAGCCATATCTCTTCTTGATACCACCGGAGATTGCATCGCCGTCGTCATCTCTGCTTTCTCCTCTACACAAATTTCAGAATCAAACATAGCTTAGATCTTTGAACATGGTTTCATAAGAACCAGCTCAAGCTTGAATCTTTTCATGATTCTGTGATTCAATTTGCCAAAAGCAAGATTCAAAGAGGTCTAATTTCAGATTCATTAAGAAGATAAGAGAGAGAGAGAGAGAAAGAAACTATAGTTACCTGTATCAGTTTTGGAGCTAAGTGAAGAAGTTTCTTCACTCATCAAATCAACCCAGCTCCGGCTATGTCCATGGCCAGGTCCACGACCATAGCCATCACAACCACCACCACCGACACTTCCTCTAAAAACCCTATCCGCCTCCAAAACTCCAGTAGAAAACGGAGAACCAGCAACCATTAAACCCTTAGGAGGAGCATCCATAGACCGCATCATCATCCTCGGAGAATAGTGATAACACCCAGTCGCCGACGAAGAAGACGTAGGATGCGGATGAGGCAACGTAGGAGGAACAATCGGACCACTTTTAGATTTCTGCCTTCTCTGTTCAGAACTCACTGAGGAATTTAAACAAACACCTTGTGGGTAAGTCGACACAGGGCTACAAATCCACCGCTCAGCATCTTCCCATTTCGAAGGAATTGCTCTGCCGCTGTAAAACGGCGTCGTTAAAGCGGAAGAAGAGCCGATGTGACGACGACCACCGTTAATTGCAGAGGAGGAAGTAGTGGAGGAAGGATGAGGAACTCTCTCGGAGCTCCAACCTTTGTTGTCAGCGTAACTCGGAGCTCCGGGACTTAAAAACCCACCAAAGCTATTAGATGAAACAGAAGTCTTTCTCATGTTGGTTTCTCAAAGAACAAAATCTGAAATGGGTTTTGTTTGGAAAAAGATTGAAACTTTTTGTTTAAGAAATTGAAGTCATGGTTTTTGTTGACCGGAGATTTGAAGTGTTTCAAGAGTGATGATGTTTAAAGTGTTCAAAAAAGGGAATAAAGAAACTGTACTTTTGTGTTCTTTGTAATAATCTCAAAAGGTGAGAACTTTGAGGGAAGAGAGATGATGTGAGTGATTTTTTTTTTTTTTTTGGTGGCATTAAGACAAGTGTCGTGGCTTGTCCGAATAATGAAAAATAGAGGAAAAGCCAAACAAATCTCTATTTGGGAATTGGGATAATGCAATTTACCAGTTTCTTCTTTTACACGCTCTTCAATGTGTTAATCTTATTTTTTTCTTCATGAAATTGTGAGAGAGAAAAAAAAAAAAAATTGGTGAAAAGAAACAGATTTAACTGACGTTAGAGCTTTCTCTTTGTTTGTTTTTGGTAATTTTCTTCATCCGATTACTCTGTACCGTTATTACAGAAGCCACGACTATTGCCATGTGACATTTTTCTGCTCTTTTTGTTCTTTCGATAAATTCAGACTCTTTTGTCGTTTCTCTTAACTAGCTTCTGCTTTTTTTCCTCTTTCCTTTTCACTTTGAGGTTATTTTTACAGATATTTGTAACTGTTAGCTTCTGCAGGCCTAAAAAGCTAGGATCGTAGACCCTAAGACTCTTTCTGCTATGTAGTTTCCGCTCTTTACTAGTACTTCTCATTGGTAGCTAGACAATTATGAGATTATTCAATGAAATTATTCAATTTTATTAGTCAAACAATTTCCTAGAATATACAGTGAAATTGAGGAAAATTACTTTATTTACCTCTTAATTAAATGCAGAAAAATACTAGTATGGTTGAGAGATGAACAAATGGTATTGAGAGCTAGCACTCTATAGGCTATTAACACTCTCTTTCATAGTATTTCCATTGGGTAAGATATAAAATTTAATAGACAATCAATTGGGAGTTATTTCAAATAAAGGAATATTGTATCATCTATAAATGGACATCTATTTAATTAAAGAACTACGTATTCCAACTTTATTGGATTAAGTGTTAACTGTCGATTCTTATTGATCGATGGTATTGTAAACCCTAGGTGTCCGTTTTAATCTCATTTAATAAATTTGATTAACGAGAGAAAATACAATTTGTTTTAGAATTTCATTGAAATGATTTGTTTTAGCATGACTTTTGGCTTTTAGTACTTAACAATTCCAAAGAGCTGGAAAATCTCATCAGAATGTGGATTATAGATGAAGTTACAAAATTTCAAATTGTTAGTATAGTTTAAAGTAATACGGAGTTATAATCACGTTATCTAACTAACGCATGGGGATGGTCAAGCACACACACGACAACACACACTAGTCTCTCTTATTATTTAATGTAGCATTGATTTTTCGAACAAAACAAAGGCATCAATTATAACAATAATAATAAATAATTCTGCTTCAATAAACAGACCAAAAAATCAGAGAATGGGTCCAATTAATGGAAACCATGTCATGTATCCAATATTCAATATTGACGCATGAATTATAGTGACTCCGCTCCTACCACATTCAACGTTTGATTTTTTTTATTCTCCTTCATCCAAATCGTCCTTATCTATATATTCATCACAAGAAGAAAATGAAGAATATACATATAGACATCAGAGAAATAGATTTTTCAACTAATGTCACGTTTTTTGTTTCCATTGTTGTTATAACCATTTAAATGCTTCCTTTTCGCGAGAATTCAAGCCCCAAGCTTGATATTCATGGTCTTCTTCTTACTTAAATTGAGTGAAATCTATACTATGGAGATTATAAAAGTTTGTTTTTGCAAATAACATGGTTAAGCAAGTTGTTTTTATGGGACCAGCCTTAACTATTTTTTCTAAATGTAGTTGTAAAGTATGACAATCTCTCTATAACAAATTATTTCTTGGAAAGAACCAAGACTTTTGAAATTGTGTATTTGCAATTCCAATTAGCTGAAAATATCTTATAAAGATTGCGGATGATTATTCAAAGTTAGAAACTTTATGAAAGGTTTTACTTTCACGAACGATGCAACGCATGGAGATGGTTACGCTGCGTCTCACACAGAGACGACAAACACACACATTTGTTAACTAATCCAACAAACAAAGCTAACCATAAAACTTCACATTCAACTACTAAAATAATTATTTTTTTATAACATCTTATAAATTTCTAAAACATCATATGAAAACGTTGTTATTATCCCATGTAAACCCACAAAACCATATTTTACCACTGAATCGTAAGGATACGAAAACACACAGAAAAAAAAAAAAAATGAACAGAGGCAACAAAAAAAGCTGCCGCAACAATTAGAGTTTCCTCTCTTCAGTGCCTTGACCTGCTGCTTCTTCGCCTGCAAACACAACAACTCAATATGTTATATAGGCAAAGGTAAAGCAAAGAGTCAAAGACACCATTTTCGACGTACATGTAATGCTTTCCATCTGTTCTTACCTGGGAGACCTCGAATAAGATGGAGAGCGTCTGCGTGAGCGTTTCGGAGAGCGTGATAACGACCTAGATGGGGACCTAGACCGTGACCTTGAACTGTGCCTGCGTGATCTCCTGCTCCTGCTTCCGCTTCTGCTTCTGCTTCGCCTGTGTCTTCTGTAGACAAAACATTTTAGTAAAGAAAATCAAACGGGAGAAGGAGAGATGACAACTGTGTTAGTGAATATCAAGAGAGCGGATCCAATCAGAGCTCTAGAACCGAAAACTTCCTTCTCATCTTCACAAATCCCCCCATTTTAATCACGAAGCAAAAATGATAACTTTATTAACAACCTCGGTGGTGGTGATCGACTAATACTCCTACTACGGCTGCGCTGCCTATTCCGACTTAACCGGCTTGTTTCCGCTAGTTTCTCCAGCCTTTGTCGCTCCTGTTCTCGTTTCTTAGCCGTTTCTGTTGCAGAGTCTTTCTTAACTGCGTACAACATGATTCATCCACCATCTCAGTTTCCAACAGCAAATAGGAATAAACTTAATGATAGTAAACATAACAGTAATTAAGATCTTACTTTGCTTCGTTAGCTGTTTGTTCATGATTCTCTTCAGTCGTTCTTGGGGAGTTTCTTTCTTCTCTGCTTGTGACTGCTTCGAAGAGGAGGTACCTGCTACTTTTGAAAGCTTCGCTAGTGCTGTGGAAGTACTGCAAGAATAAAAGAGGAATAATGTTCCAATTCACAACAACAAAAGCCAAGGGAAGATACAAAACCAAAAAAAAACTAAAAATATGTAATCTCATCCATACCTCACTGTCGATTTTGCTGGTTTGGCAACTTTGTCTTTCTCAAGGGATATATCAGATGCAGGATCAACATGCAGCGCCTCAAGAATACGGCCTGGCGATGGTCTGCAGGGAAATAAAATATTATAATTTCCTACTCCATCGATTATAACTAGCTAATTCATTCAAGATTCAAAGCGGTTCCAGAAAGAAAGATTATAAATCTCCCTTAGTGCCAATCTAGTGCCAATTAAGTCTACAACAATAAAAGTTTTCCTCAACCAACAAGTGGGGAGTAAGTGGGTATCTTTGCAAGAACTAGAGGTTGAGTGCTCCGACCGGCTTAATAGATCAGACTGAGATGGTGGTGAACGCGGTGGGGAATATCCTTCAAACTTTGGACTTCTCATATCTCCAGAGCCTCCTCCAAATTCCGTAATATATTCGATTTTTGGTTTGCTGATTTCATCAGAATGGTCTCCACGCCCATTTCTCCTTGAGTATGATGGAGAATATGAGCGGGATCTGGATCTTGATCTGTGAATAGGGGAAAGAAGAGATTAGCAATCAATTTACTAATGTTTCCATAGCTGGTATTACATAATAATAAGCTAATAACGGCAATACCTTCTTGAACGCGGATAGGCCTCATAAGTAGGACTCCTTCGAGACTCCCTGTATATTGAGAAGTACCATGTCAATGAGCTAAACATTCAACTTGACTTTTGCTTTCTTACGTGTATACTATCTAACCTGTATGGATCATGATGAATTATTTGCCTTCCGACACTCCTTGAAGTTTCCCTTTCTCTATCCCTCTCTATCCTAGAAACTTTTCTTCTCTCCTTGCGACTTAGTTTCTTCTACATTTCCATATATATTGATTCAGCATCGATAGACAAGCAAAGGGAGCAAAACAAAAAGACATAAACTTTCATCAATCAACACTAGCCTTGCAACTTACAATTGAAGGATCGCCTTTGATGAGTTCCTTTTGCCTTTTCTCTTCCTCTTTTGCCTTCTTGTCCATATAAACAAGCCACCCATATCGCTTAATACCAAACTGTTTCGCAATTGTTTCCATTCCTTCATCATCACTGTCATTACTGTCAAATTCTTCCTCTTCATCCTCATCATCCTCGTCGTCATCAACATCATCTTCGTCCGCATCCAATGAATTATCTTTGCCATTTCCAGCATAAGAAAATCCAACCTGCGAATATGTGCCTTTGTTTGCAGGTGGTTGAGCTGGTTGTGTTCTACAAAAGACATACAAAACAGAACAAAATGTGTTCACTATATCAGGCCCAG
Organism: Arabidopsis thaliana; assembly: GCF_000001735.4. NCBI lineage: Eukaryota > Viridiplantae > Streptophyta > Magnoliopsida > Brassicales > Brassicaceae > Arabidopsis > Arabidopsis thaliana. Next base: position 17,436,076 of record NC_003075.7, read on the forward strand.
TCTTACATTAGCTGGTGAGATGAATAAAGGTTTACGTTTTACATCAGTGAAACGATGACAACAGAGACTACGAAGAAGAGTAAGAAAGAGTGAGGAATTAACAACTCAAGCTTCGACATAACATAATCAATGTACCTTGTCCCAAGGAAGGGAGCAGCAAGTTTGGCCTCGAGCTCTTGATGGACATGTTGCAAACCCTCCTCATCAGAAACTGTTCATTATCCCAGTGACCCTTGTCTCAGTTACTCGAATTTTCGATTCTACGACTGTTTTTTCCCTTAAATTTGATTCAAAGATCGAAAAAAGAAACAAATTTATCGGAAGAAAATGTAGTTAAAAAGGTACCGACATCCTCTACGCCGATGCTTAATCAAATCCCGATAACGCTCAAAATTAACAAACTCTTCAAGTTCTTCTTCCTCTTCCGTTTTCTTATGTGGACGTACACTTCTCGAACCAGCCTCACGCACAAAATCCAGAAGAGCACGACCATCAAATCTAATTGTAAAAACCAATCGCTAATTTTCAATCAACAGTTCCAAACAAGCAAACAAACCAATAGAACTAATTCAATACCTATCAATCATAACATCTTGCTTCCCATTCCAAGGAATCCTAAATACACAGAAATTGTTCAGCTTCACTAATCAGTCAAATCCAAATTGAAAAACTCCAAGAGGATCGTTAGATCATCCAGATTGGATTATATATGGAGAATTATTCGTAAAGGGATTCATTACAAGCCCTGTTGATCTTCGGTGGCTTGGTAAAGACCATCATCACGGAATACTCGGTAGCGGGAACCAACGGCTTGAATCGACTGAATAGGATCTCCACGGCGTTTAGCTAAGTAAATAGCTCGCCGCTGTGCTCTTTTCCGAGCAGCGTCCATCATATCGTGAACCTTCTTCTCCGATCTTCTCGCTTCGTGCCACATCTTGTCCTTGCTCTCTAAGCTCAGAAGAAACCCTAATTAGCTCTTCGAATTGGGAAAATTTTCAGGCGAATTTTGGCGATAATTTTATATTTCCGACGACTAGTTTACAGAGAATTTGGACCGTCCGATGTAAAGCGAAAATAGATCTAGGTTTTCCACGTGTCCCCTATTTTAATGAAACCTTCTGATTCATGTAGAAGTTTTACTCAATTTAATATTTTTTAGTATGTAGTTTTGTGTGTGTGTGTGTGTGTGTTTTTATGGCTCCACACCAACTTTTAAAATGGTAGAAGCATGTTGCATGTGATCGAGTAAAAAGCCAATAATGAGATTCAGAAAAATAAAAATTACTTATATAGTTTTTTAGAGAAAAAATTGTATTTTGTTTAAAGCCTTAATCCGGTTGTTGAAAGAGCTGTGTCACGAGTTAAAAATATTTTCTTTTCATTTTTTAAGTAATTAGTTTATAATGCAAAAATGGTTTTTATTTATTTGTCTTCGCTTATAGAACTGCAAATTGAGAGAGAAAAAAATGAATTAGTGGTGGTGACCAAACATTCAGGAAGCTGTGATTGATCATTTGTTTTTGAGGTGAGTGTAGTGGCAACGTATGACGTTAACATATGGCGTACATAATAATTACATGAACTTAATCATAATAATCATATTGCATTTAATTCATATATCATATCCCATTAGTTGGACCACTTGATTTGAGGTCATGAGAAGAACATTTATGTTTTTTTTAGTTTGAATCGGAGTGATCACTAAAAACTAGATACTGAAAATTTTCAAACTAAAATCATATTAATCTTCAAAAAATGTGAAATCTAAAAAAAAAAAAAATTTTAACGCGTTCATTGTAGCCAAGTAGCCAAGTATTGTTAAAGTAGTAGTAAAAGAAGTTTAGCTTTAAGTGATATAATTTGACACAAATCCTACTTAGATATGGATAATAGGATATAGCTTCATGTATATTTTTATCGTTGCTTCTGTAACCCCAAAATGTGTTGATATAAGCATTTGAATATTCGTATGTATAATGTTTTCTTTTCACCGTAAAACATATTACAATGTTAGTTTATATTGGATTTTGAATGTGTTTATGAACAGTTTTTGTCGACTCAAAAGTTAAGATGAGAATATGGAAGAAAGTAAAGTTTAAAAGTCATGATGGGAACAAGGAATGGAACTCAAACATTCTAATACTCAACAAACGCAATTATATTATTACCATGACTCATCTTTCAAGTTCCATCAAAAAGATTCGTGGAAAATAATAGACTTACGTTTCAAATCCATGTTTCTTTCTTTATAACAAAAAAAATGGATGTTTCTTGACGCGTGTCGAGAGTACTCACCATTACTCTGACTTCAGTGAGTTTGGTCAAGTGGTCTTTTTTTTTCTCATGTCACCAAAGGTCCAAACCCTAGAAATTAGTTCGAACTTTCCATAGAAGAACTGAATAAATGGTCCAAAATTGTTTTAAAAAGGACCTAAGCCATTAGTTCATTGAATTCGAGTTAATGGGTGAAGATTTTTATGATAACGAAAGTCGGAGTAATTATGCTTTTGGTCCGATAGTTTTCTAATTTGTTTTCTTTCCATTTTTTTTTTTTCAAATACTACATACTATATAAGATAGTGGTTTGTGTTAATGTCATCGATGTGTTACCATCCGCATTATATTAATTATTTATCCCAACATAAAGTCAGAATCTGTAATTTCTTTGTTATAAAATACAGTAAATGGTTCCGTTTAAGCTGTTAGATGATTTTTGAGTAAAAACTAATGTAAAAAAAACAAAAAAAAAACAATGTAGTTCATAATACATGCATGTTTTAAAGAAGTTTCTTGTTTACTATCAACTTGAATAGTATTTCACGAAGTCAAAATTGTTCATTCCGACTTTTCTATGTGGAGAAAAAAAATTCTATCATTGTGCACAATTTAACAGAATGTAATTTCTTGTAAAAGAAGAGGAAACAATTCGCTGTTAGTAAATGTGAAGTATAGAAGTCTAAAATGAGATACCTCAACTAGCTTGAATTAAGAAAAAAAACAAAAACTCTATCGACATGAAAAAGGTCGCAAATATTTATCATTTATCAATGCCAAAGGAGTATTTGGTTCACAAAATACTGAATCATTTATATAGATATATAATTAGCTCTAAATTCTACTATAACTTGCAAAATAAGTATACTGACTCAATTATATAGCGTTTAAAAATAGACGATTTGTATGATGAGGTCCATATATATGGAGATGTGCATGCAACTATCGACATTTTCACACGTTGATATCGTCTTTCTCCAATGGAGACTTGAATTTGTGTAAACTATGAATACTCGTCTCTCTAAGACCTTTTTTCTTCAACCATGCCAACTATTTAGGTAAGATTTTACTGTCTTTGATTGATATTAAATACTTAGCCGTGGCGTTATCAATGAATGATAATAAAAATGCGGATAAAAGCCAAAGGTGTTGGAAATAAATCCAAGAATGAAGACGTAGATGTCGATGGGTATTTTAAGAACTTGAATTTGTCACGACTCACACGTTAAAATATATTATCCGAATTGTTTAGTCTAAAGACACACATATATTGAAAAAGAAAAGGTAAATGAAGCTCATTGGTGCCTAAATGTGAAATGAAGCCGAAATGTGTTAGGTGAACACATTTAAATATACAAAAAGAAATATAATAGAAACAAAACTAATTAACAAAGTCGCAATTTGTATTGTATAAAATATCTTTCCGTCTCCCGTCATATTTGAAAAAAAAAAAATTACAAATCTGTTAATTTTAAAACTTTCTAGAAAAACACAAGTATATAATTTTCTCTTTTCGTGCGTGTTTGTTTTAAAATAACATTGTTTTGATTGGCGACTCAACATATTTTAGCATTTACATATTTCTGCATATATTAAATGATTTATAAACTCAACTATAGATTAAAATATAATTTGACATCTAATAATTTTAACAATAATATAAAATATGAGATTTATAAATTACGAATATAAATATTCAAGGGAGAGAAAAAGTAGAACATAATTCAAAAGATAAGACTTTTTAGACTTTTTTAACAATATTTTTGATGGATAAAAATTATTCAAAAGAGAAGAAAGTAAGAAGAAAAGATGTTTCTGAGAATTTCTAGAAACAGCATCCGTTTTTATAATTTAATTTTCTTACAAAGGTAGGACCAACATTTGTGATCTATAAATCTTCCTACTACGTTATATAGAGACCCTTCGACATAACACTTAACTCGTTTATATATTTGTTTTACTTGTTTTGCACATACACACAAAAATAAAAAAGACTTTATATTTATTTACTTTTTAATCACACGGATTAGCTCCGGCGAAGTATGGTCGTCGTCTTCATCTTCTTCCTCCATCATCAGATTTTTCCTTAAATGGAAGAAACCAAACGAAACTCCGATCTTCTCCGTTCTCGTGTTTTCCTCTCTGGCTTTTATTGCTGGGATTGGGAATTTCTCACCGCTCTCTTGCTTTTTAGTTGCTGATTCTTTTTCCTTCGACTTTCTATTTCCAATCTTTCTTCTTCTCTTTGTGTATTAGATTATTTTTAGTTTTATTTTTCTGTGGTAAAATAAAAAAAGTTCGCCGGAGATGACGGCTGTGACGGCGGCGCAAAGATCAGTTCCGGCGCCGTTTTTAAGCAAAACGTATCAGCTAGTTGATGATCATAGCACAGACGACGTCGTTTCATGGAACGAAGAAGGAACAGCTTTTGTCGTGTGGAAAACAGCAGAGTTTGCTAAAGATCTTCTTCCTCAATACTTCAAGCATAATAATTTCTCAAGCTTCATTCGTCAGCTCAACACTTACGTGAGTTTCACTCTAACGAAAACTCATTTACTCTCAATTTAATGCTTCATTTAATTCGTTTGGTGAATTGAATCATTCTTTTGTAGTTGGTTAGCCAATTTCGTAATTTTCTCATAATTTGGGGGTTGGTGAGAAAACCTTCTAGAAGCTGAGAATGTTCTTGTTCTTTTTTTTTTTTTTTTTTTGGTTTAGGGATTTCGTAAAACTGTACCGGATAAATGGGAATTTGCAAACGATTATTTCCGGAGAGGCGGGGAGGATCTGTTGACGGACATACGACGGCGTAAATCGGTGATTGCTTCAACGGCGGGGAAATGTGTTGTTGTTGGTTCGCCTTCTGAGTCTAATTCTGGTGGTGGTGATGATCACGGTTCAAGCTCCACGTCATCACCCGGTTCGTCGAAGAATCCTGGTTCGGTGGAGAACATGGTTGCTGATTTATCAGGAGAGAACGAGAAGCTTAAACGTGAAAACAATAACTTGAGCTCGGAGCTCGCGGCGGCGAAGAAGCAGCGCGATGAGCTAGTGACGTTCTTGACGGGTCATCTGAAAGTAAGACCGGAACAAATCGATAAAATGATCAAAGGAGGGAAATTTAAACCGGTGGAGTCTGACGAAGAGAGTGAGTGCGAAGGTTGCGACGGCGGCGGAGGAGCAGAGGAGGGGGTAGGTGAAGGATTGAAATTGTTTGGGGTGTGGTTGAAAGGAGAGAGAAAAAAGAGGGACCGGGATGAAAAGAATTATGTGGTGAGTGGGTCCCGTATGACGGAAATAAAGAACGTGGACTTTCACGCGCCGTTGTGGAAAAGCAGCAAAGTCTGCAACTAAAAAAAGAGTAGAAGACTGTTCAAACCAGCGTGTGACACGTCATCGACGACGACGAAAAAAATGATTTAAAAAACTATTTTTTTCCGTAAGGAAGAAAAGTTATTTTTATGTTTTAAAAAGGTGAAGAAGGTCCAGAAGGATCAACGCAAATATATAAATGGATTTTCATGTATTATATAATTTAATTAGTGTATTAAGAAAATAAAACAGATGTTGAAGTTTTATTGTTGCTTAATTTATGTCTTCATAATGTAAAAAAGCATGTGAAATACTTGGTCTAAGGTCATCTACTTAGTTGAAAACTTGTGAAAGAGGAAGAAATTTTACTTTTATGTTTGATTGATTTTCTTTGCAAGTAGTAGTAGGTGGTTTCCGTGTTTTTACGTAATCCGTTGAATATTTTTCCCTCGAAATTGTCTTTATAAAAGTCACAGAAACATTTTCTAGAACTCTTTATCAGGAAAATAAAAATAAAGATGTCTTCAAGGAATCGAAAAAATACAGCAATATACTAAATAGAAAATGCTATGAAATTAAATAAAAATTTAGTAAGGTTCCAAAGACACTACTTAACTAGAGAGAAAAATAATTCCAACTAGCTCTACAACAAACAAATCATTTACTTGTTTAAGAATCGAAAAATTTAGAAATTTATTCTTATTATTTGTTTGCCCAATTAAGTCGCTCTTGGCCCAATACTTGCATCACTTGATTGAGTAGAAGAAGATCACTTACCAACTCTCAAACCATTTAAAAATTAAAAAGCATAGTTTATTTTATTTAAATATGTGTATGTAATAATTCACCACAAGAAATATATTACAAACCACAAAACTATAATCCCGGTAAAATAGTAATTAATTTCTTCAAAAGTGTAAATAAAAAAGAAGAGACATAATTTAGTCATAGCCACATAAAAAATGGCGATGATATTTTGCAACACTCTCTACTCTTCTTCTTCTCCATCATATCTCTCGCCGTTAACTTCAAAACCGTCGCGATTCTCAAAGAATCTCAGACCTCGAGCTCAATTCCAGTCCATGGAAGACCACGACGATCACCTCCGCCGAAAATTTATGGAGTTCCCGTATGTGTCACCCACGCGGAAGCAGCTCATGGTTGATCTCATGTCGACGGTGGAGAATCGCCTCCAATCACAACTCCTTCCCTGTAACCTCCCTCCAGATGTACGAAACTTCAATAACCCTAACGGTTCCGCCGAAGCATCTCTTCATATCAGATCCGGCGACAAATCTTCTCCGGTACTTGCGACGATTAACTCTGTTTTTCAGTTATGAGATCGAAATTGACTGTTTTGCATGCTTGTTTTAGAGCTCAATTGCTTGATTTTAAGTAGAAACAGACTTCAATTTCGATGTAAATCATAACCCTAAAAAAAAACTTTTTAGAGAATCTTAAAGTTTGTTTTGTTTTGCAGATTGATTTTGTTATAGGAAGTTGGATACATTGCAAGATCCCAACAGGAGTATCTTTGAATATAACAAGCATCTCTGGATTCTTAAACTCATCAACAAAAGCTCCAAACTTTGTGGTCGAACTAATACAGAGCAGTTCCAAGTCGCTTGTGCTAATCCTTGACCTCCCACATCGTAAAGATCTTGTTCTTAACCCGGATTATCTCAAGGAGTATTACCAAGACACTGCTCTTGATTCTCATCGACAATCTCTCCTTAAGCTACCTGAAGTTAACCCTTATGTGTCTCCTTCTCTCTTTGTCCGTTCTGCTTTCTCTCCTACTGCTTCGATGCTTAAGATTGATGCGGAGGAAGAGGATAAGTTGGAGGAGATATTGAGAGATCATGTTAGTCCAGCTGCTAAGGAGGTTCTCGAGGTTTGGTTGGAGCGGTGTGTGAAGGAAGAAGAAGAGAAGATTGTGGTTGGGGAAGAAGAGAGAATGGAGTTGGAGAGAAGAGATAAAAGCTTTAGAAGGAAGAGCATAGAGGACGATTTGGATTTGCAGTTTCCGAGAATGTTTGGTGAAGAAGTTTCCTCCCGTGTTGTACACGCTATTAAAGAAGCTTTCGGTGTTCTCTAGATTATGTAACTATATATATACATCAGTTAATGTTCATTGTACTAAACATTTACTTTCATCAATGTCACAAGAACGCAAGATGACCATCAAACAAGTCCTGTTTTCTCCTAAGAACGTCTTTGTTGTGAATCATCTCTGAATCGGATTCCTTCTGATTCATTTTAATACTATGGGATTGTAAATTTATCAATCAAGTTTCTAATTTATCTGTAAAAAAAAGTCTTGAATTATTGTTTTTCTCATGGATTTTAAAGTTTTTTTTTCACTATTTTACATGGATGTTTTGTTAAATTTCTCGTTCTCTAGATCATGTCATTTTACATTAGCAAAACCAATATAATATATAGATTAATATTAACGAAGGAACATAAACGTGCAAAACTAAAAGTTTTAAAGCTAAATCGCTTTCAAAAGAGTTAGTAACCAGACAAAAAAGAGACAGATCATCGGCAACTAATCTCGTCATCGCATGCATCATAAACCAAATTAACTAAATCATCCATTTAATCCATTTGTTCTTATCAGATCATCCTTTTCCTTCCTACACAAGAAATGGTTAGTGTTTTCTTTTCTCGATTGTCTCTTAGTTTAGATTCTTTATCCGACTACTTTGTTCATCGGTTTTGTTTTTCTTTTTGTCTTCCGGAAGGCGAATTACATGTCGGAAGCAGCACAGCTCAGAAGAGGTCTAAAGCCTAAAGGGAAGACTTATGGGTTGACCAATCAGAAGAGACGAGAGATCAGAGAGATCTTTGATCTTTTCGACATAGACGGTTCAGGTAAACTATTAAACCGATTCTTTATCCGATTTACAAAGTTATTGCTCACATGATTTAGTGCATCATTTCATATGTAGGTAGCATCGATGCTAGCGAGCTCAACGTTGCTATGAGGTCAACGGCAATTTTTCTTTCTTTTTCAAAGTTATTTTCTTCAAGTTCTAGTTAAGTATAGTACTAAAAAATTATCAGCTGATTACAGGTCTCTTGGATTTGAGATGAATAATCAGGTTTGTTTGTTTTCCTTCCTTTTTTCTTCTTTGTTTTAATTTCATGGTTTAGATCATTGTACGTAGAACCAACTTGTATTTAGTTTGGTCATGTTCATTGTTGCAGCAAATAAACGAATTGATGGCAGAAGTAGATAAAAACCAAAGTGGAGCCATAGATTTCGACGAATTTGTGCATATGATGACAACCAAATTCGGAGAACGAGACTCCATAGACGAATTGTCTAAGGCGTTTAAGATCATTGACCACGACAATAATGTGAATAAATCTAAACCTGTCATTATTTCATTCTTTTTAATATTATCTTTTTTTGTTTGGATTGATTTCATTGTGTTTGACTGGACAACTTTTGGAATGTTTTAGGGGAAGATTTCACCTCGTGATATAAAGATGATTGCTAAAGAATTGGGAGAAAATTTCACAGATAATGATATAGAAGAAATGATCGAAGAAGCAGACCGTGACAGTAAGCAAAAACACATAATAATTTTGCGTTTTATCTATAATCGGTCCCTCAAGTTCATGTTTTTGCCTTAACCTACGCAGAAGATGGAGAAGTTAACTTGGAGGAGTTCATGAAGATGATGAAGAGAACCTCTTACGGCTAAGTATAAATCAATTAGTAATGGTTGTGAATAATATTTGTTAATCACCTTGATTTATAATAATAAAGAAGTTTGATTTGTGGCTTGGTCGAATAAAAATGTATTGTTGTATAAAAATAATAATGTAATTCACATCCATTATTTTGAATATGTAAATGTCCTTGAACGAACATTTGTTTTATCATTTTTTATGTATAAATGTCTTTGACCAAAAAATAAATTATGTAAAATATGAACCAGAAACGATGTTGTTTAGATCTGATACTTACATATAACCAAACGACGACGTTGCTAGAGTAATAAATCTCAAAAGACTGGAAACGACTGCGTATAAGTCCGTGACCTGGTTACCGGAGCGTAACTTCTCCGGCGAATTGGACAATTTTGAGAAAGACGGATTATGGACTCCATGGAAGCTCCATCTCTACCATTTCAATCTCCCTCTCGTTCCAGGTTTTAATTTTGAGTTTATAAGGATTATCTCATACCTTCTAACAAAAACCCTAAAAACCCAATTTGTTTTTTTGGTTTGCAGTCAACAATTGCATTTCTACCTCGCCGTGGATCGTCCCCAATTCAAAATGGTAAGTAAATTGTATCAATATTCCTTGTAATTTCTCATCAAGACTGAGATTCTGAATCGCAAATTTCGAAACTTTGGATGTGGGCACAGGAGACTGTAGTGGAATTATTAGGCGTTCTAGGTCGTCGTCCATGGCTTCCGATTGTAGTCTGTTGCAGCTCTCGTGACGAACTTGACGCCGTCTGTTCTTCCTTATCCACTCTTCCTTACATTTCCTTAGCCGCTTTGGTATCTCTCTCTCTTCTTCTCTTTAACTTTCATAGCTGAGGCATGTTTCTTCTTAGTCTTCTCTTTGGTATTTGATTTGAAAAGACCCTTCTTGTTGATTCACTTGCTTGGTTCATCATGATTTGAGTTCATTGTCTTTCATTGTTTGATTGATATCATCGGTTTTTTATATCCGTTTGTTATTGTTCTTGTTGTACCACTTTCTTGTTCATCATGGTATTAACTTACATGTTCTTCCCACTAGGTTATGTTTATGTTCAACGTCTTTTGTGTCTACAGTACAGCGATCTAGCAGATAGAGAACGAGCTATGGTTATAGAGAAATTCAGGCAAGCAACAATCAACTGGAACCAGCAACTTAACTCTGTGGTAGAAGAAGGTTTGGAAGAGAGTGAAAACGGAAAAGAAGAAAAGACATCTCATTTGGTAGTTGTGACCGATGTTTGCCTTCCGTTACTCTCATCAGGAGAATCTTCTCTATCCGCACGCGTTCTCATAAACTACGAGCTTCCTACAAAGAAGGTTGGTTGGTATTTTTCTTAATCAATCTGCAATTGTCAAGTCAAAATGTCCAGAACCTTCCTCTTATTCACTACTTGTAATGACCATGTTTCAGGAAACATATACAAGGCGTATAACAACTTGCTTAGCTTCAGGTTCTTTTTTTTTTCTTTCAAAACAAACTCTTTTTGTTCATCAAACAATGTCACTTAACATTTGAGACTTTTCTCTTAAGGTGGAATAGTCATAAACATGGTTGTTGGAGGTGAAGTAACGACTCTCAAAAGCCTCGAAGAAAGCAGTGGCATACTCATCGCTGAGATGCCAATCAATGTATACAGTAGAACCAATCAATCAAAGAAAAAGCAAGAAACATTCTGCTGTTTTTATCTTAGGTTAATGACTTCAAATGTGCTTTCTTATTGCAGATTTCTGAAATCTTATAACAACACATGGATCTCCGATCTGAAGAATTCTAAATGGGGTTAATGGCTCTTAAGCCTTTTGAAGGACTAGAGGAGATGAATGGTGGATTGATAACGCTTTATTTGTTTGATTGTATCCAGATGTCTCTTGACCATTGCGCTCAAATCATCAAAGCCAAACTTATTGTAAAACCAGTTTCTTTTTTTCTTATATTATTAAAGAATGTTGAAACGAAAGAAAGTTTTGTTCTTTCTCTTGTGTATATTATCAACATACATGTACATCAAATTGCAATTTTCTTTTGTAGCTCCCTACTAGTTAACCTATGGTTTAGTACGTAATTACCAAATCATTAAGTGAAAAAGGAAACAACGCATAAGAGTTTTTTTTTAAAAAGTACCGTTACGCTGAACCCTAATCACATGTGGAAAAAGGAAAAAGGAAACAAGAGAAAAAAGGAAATCCCTAACACATCATTAATGTTTATAGAATAGCCTCATCGTTTAAGTATCTTCGATCGATCATCACAAACAAAAACCTAGAGAAACAAGAAATACAGAGAGAGAGAGGGCTATAGATTGAGAAATACGCAATTTCATGCTCTCTGATTTCTCCGATATCGGATTCTCTTCTTCGTTTAGAATCATTACGCTAGCCGATGGATTCGGTTCTGTTCGCTTAGCCGTTACGAAGATTTTGCGAAGACTTGGGTGATAAAAACGGCAATTGACGACGGAGATGGCGATAGAGAGGGAAGATTGATGAGGATTCATCGGAGATTATTGGTGAGTAACCGTTGGTTATCGTTGACTGGTCAAACCTCTTCGTTAGCCGTTACGCTCCAAATTTTTCACACTTTGATTTGTTGATTTGCAGTCGCTCTTCGACAAACCGAACGAGAAACGAACGTGATGGAAGATGATGTTGATGACTCTTCTTCGACCAAGATGAGCCCTTTCTGGAGAATCGTTCCAAAAATTACAGCGATCGAGATGAGTGACGATCCAGAAGTTAAAGAATGATTACGTGTCGCCGGTATTTCAAGCTTCAAAGTCATGATGATGGAGCTTCAATCCGGCGAGGAGCTGCAATCGACGACGGCGGTGGCGATACAGAGAGAGAAGATTGAGGAGTGGCTTATACGTTTCCGGTGGAGGTTTGCGATGCAGAGAGACGTGGTGGCGTTAGATTCATGACATCAACGAAGCCCTTTTGCCTAACAAAGCCCACCTAAAGGAACAAAAATTTCAGCCCATAAAAAAGGTCAATTTCTATCCAATCTTCTTTTTTCTTTTTTTTTTTCAAAAAATTAGCAGCTTTTCGAATATTTATACTTTAAAGTCACAAAAAAAGATTTTGAAATTTTTTGTTTTTTTTTGTTGTTACGGATTTTAAGAAACTTGGATACTAAATTTATATAATGATAGGAAATCTAACCGGATTTTGGATCCAGCATTAGTCGTTAGCGATTCCAAATATTCAACTTGTTTTTTCTATTATTATATAGATTAACATTCAAGTTTTTAATTCGGATTTTTATAAGTCGTTTTTACATTTTGATTTTGTTTATTTTTTGGATTTTAAAAACCGTTTTTGTATTTGTTTTTTTAATATTTTATTTGCTTAGATTTTAAATTTATATAATGATAGAAAATCTAAACGGATTTTGTATCCAGCATTAGTCGTTAGTGATTCCAAACATTCAATTTAGGCCTGGGCAAAAAAACTGCTAACCGATTAACCGAACCGAACCGAAAAACATGGTTCGGTTCGGGTTTGGATAGCTTAAAATAACCGGCTGGATATTATATGTCTTAGATTTCGGTTTCGGTTTCGGTTAGGTTAGTAACCGATAACCAAAGGATAACCAAAGCATATATGTATGATAGATAATATATCACATATATTGTATGTATTGACACTTAACTATGTTCTTCTCTTTATTAGTTTGCAAGTTGAATTTTGTGAGTTGTGAATCAGGTGTTTTAATATTATGGAGAGTATGGACCATATTTGCATCTTTCTGAGTTGTGAATATGTCTTTTTTTTACGTACGTTCTATATCGGTTATTGGTCAATTTTTTTGGTTGTTTCGGTTTTTAGTCGGTTATTTCGGTTTTGGTTTATTTATGGTTACCAAGTTTAATATCCGAACCGTTCCTCAAATATCCAAATGGTTCTTATATTACTATAAGTGAAATAACCGAAATCATGCGCAACCGAACCGAAACTGAATGGTTAACCGAATGCCCAGGCCTAATTCAACTTGTTTTTCCTATTATTATGTAGATTTAGCATTCCAGTTTTTAATTTTGAATTTTTAAAAGTTGTTTTCCATATTTTGTTTTTTTTTTTCCGGATTTTAAAAACCTTTTTTGTGTTTGTTTTTTTTTTTAAATTTATTTGCTTGAATTTTAAATTTATATAATGATAGGAAATCTAACCAAATTTTGGATTCAACATTAATCGCGATTTCAGACATTCAACATTTATTTCCTATTATTATGTAGATTTAATATTCAAGTTTTTGATTCAGATTTTTATAACGAGCATCTTTGCAAATGCCCACAAAGGACCTTTTATGTTTACAAAATTAAATTTTAAATTTAAGGGAAATTTACAAAACTAGCCTTTTTTTACTATCTTTTGCATTAATACCCTATTGTGTTGTCCATTTTTAAAAATACCCCTTCCATTGAACAGAATGACCAAATTACCCTCATCTAATAGGAATATTTAATTGGAAACTGAAATTTTCCCGCCAAATTTTCTTTTTCCCGCTAAAAAAATATTCCGCCAAACTTTTTCCCGCCAAAAAAAAGTTCGTGACAAATTTTTTTTCAGCAAAAGAAATGCTTTTAAAAATCCTTGTAAATTTTTTTTGGCGGGAAATAGATTTACAAGGGATTTTAAATGATTTCAAAGATTTATAAGAGATTTTAAAAGGGTTCAAAAATATTTACAAGAAATTTTAAAGGGCTTTCAAAGATTTATAAATGTTTTTAAATGATTTTTAAAGGGTTTAAAAGTGTTTTAAAAGATTTACAAATGATTTTAAAAGGGTTTTATAATATTTACAAAGGATTTTAAAAGTGTTTTACAAGATTTACAAGAGATTTTAAAAGGTTTTAATAAAATTTACAAGAGTTTTTAAAATGTTTTCTTGTAAATTGTTTAAAAATCTTTTAAAAATCCTTGTACATCTTTTAAAACTCTTTTAAAATTTCTTGTAAATCTTTAAAACCGTTTTAAAATCCCTTGTAAATCTTTTAAAACGCTTTTAAACCCTTTAAAAATCTTTTAAAAATCTTTGTAAATCTTTTAAAGCCCTTTAAAATTCTTTGTAAATATTTTAAAACCTTTTAAAATTCCTTGTAAATGTATTAAAACCCTTTTAAAATCACTTGTAAATCTTTTAAAACCCTTTTAAAATCCCTTGTAAATATTTTAAAACCTTTTTTAAATCGCTTGTAAATCTTTTTAAATTCTTTTCAAATCCCTTGTAAATCTTTTTCCCGCAAAAATATTTTTGAAAAAAAGTTTTGGCGGGAATCTTTTTTTCAAAAAATTTTGGTGAAAAAGTTTTTGGCGGAAAATTTTTGGTGGGAATTTTATTTTGGAATATTTTAGGCGAAAATATTAATATTTCATTTTGTTAACATAAAATAATTTCTAAATAGGGTAAAATGGTAAATAAAAAATTAAAGAGAGTAAAAATAAAAATGGCAAATAGAAAAGGGTAGAATTGAAAAAGGGTAGTGTGCAAAGGACATTATCAGCAATTATTCTACCAAATTTAAATACATAAAAACAAACCAGACTTAATATTTCATCCTTAAATCCGTAAGTCTTGTGGTACCATATTTTAACATATTTTTACATAATTAAATTTAACACTTAAATGCTTTCACAAATATTGTCCTAAATATTTTTAATTTTATTTTTAAATTGCAAACTTTCGTGATCCTTTACTATTTTTGTAAAATATAAATGTTTATCGGTTTTCATTTTGCGACGAAATTTCCTTTAGAAGGTCAAACCGAAGCAACACATTTTTAAAAAGCATTAACTAAAAAAGGGCACTCCTTAGTTTTGACTTTGACAATGAGTTTGTCGAATGCACACCTTTGATCCCCAACTGCTATTTACATTTCTTTATTTGGATTGGAAACAATGAAGATTAAAATATAAACACAACGATTTAATTCCTAGGATGTCACATATATACAGAAGAAAATAATCAAATATGATATAGTTCATTATCGCATCATGAAAACCTTAAAATACAATGAATCTATTTCATCCGTCTTGGGTATAAATTTGATGTCAAAATAAACGAGTTTATGTGATTTTTCATCATTCTTATTAAAACAAAAAGGAAAAACGATTTGTTTGAATATAAAGAGTTAACGTACTTTTGTATCATATATTTGGTAGTTGAAATTTTTGAGTTTGGATGGAGGATCTACTTAGCATGAGAATTTTTTTCTTTTTTTTAAAAAGAAATCTAATTAGCATGAGAAGTAACATTAATGACAATAAACGATAACGAGATTAATTCTAGAGTGACTAAAACCATAAATTCAGACTATTCATTTAGTATGTATAATGACTTTATCCAACATAAAAAAAATCAGTAAAAATAATGAATACAACAGTAACATTCAGAGAGGCACATAGTTTGCTTGGCACGCCATTAATAATATCTGCAACCAATTCCAATGACGTCTTTACACACGTCTGACCACTTTTTCTTCAACAATTTCTCCTATCAACTATATATAACTTATTCATGGAACATTCAAATAAACTATAAAAAAATTCTCTCAACATTTTTATCTAATGGGTTCTCGCCTTCTCGGTGTTTGAGTCTTTGCGTTTCTTGTCAATTGTCATCACCCCTTTGTCTTTTTCCTGATTTCATCTCTTTTGTAGACTTGGACAACACGCCTTTCTCTCTCTCTAATTTTTCCACAGCTATAAAATTTGTAAAAATTGATACAAAAATATCTGAGCTTTCCTTTCCGGAAGACTATGGCTGTCGTCGTCACTAACCTAGGAAGCTGTCTGAAGATTTCTTATGTCATCTTTGCCTTTTGTTCTGCTTTCTTTCTCGGTGCTATCAAAGGTTTCAATTTTTCTTCTTTGTTTTGGCTCTGTTTTCCTCTGTTTCTAACTTTCTATGATTGATTCTTCATGATGGGTTCTTTTGAACAAAACAAAGTTTGATTTTTTATATATATTTCCTATGCAGGTTTGATCGTAGGTCCAATTGCTGGATTAACATTAATAGTTGGGAATGTTGGAGTGATTCTTTGTTTGTTCCCTGCACATGTTACTTGGACTATTTACGCTGTTGCAAAGTAAGAAAACTTCAACACTGTTTTCTCAAAAGATTTCCCTGCAATTTCTTTCTTAAAGGAGAATCAATTTTATAAACATGTCTTCTTGTGTATTTTCTAACTTTCAGGACAAATAGATTTGACATTCCTCTGAAGGTAGCAATCTTAGTGGCACTTCCTGCATTGTTTGGGATATGGTTAGGTCTAAGTCTAGCAATTAGTGTTCTTGTTGGTGTTGGCTATGGATTCTTCAC
This sequence comes from Arabidopsis thaliana, assembly GCF_000001735.4. Classification (NCBI taxonomy): domain Eukaryota; kingdom Viridiplantae; phylum Streptophyta; class Magnoliopsida; order Brassicales; family Brassicaceae; genus Arabidopsis; species Arabidopsis thaliana. The sequence goes on from NC_003075.7 coordinate 17,452,712, forward strand.
TCCTTGGATCTCTGCTTTTGAAGCCTTTAGACAAGACACTGAATCCAACAAGTTCTTCCACTGTCTTGTGGTACTTACATAACTTCCCCCAGAAGTTTCTTTCTCTTAAGCACTTGTTAGTGAATCATATCACTTGACTGCTCTGTATATTAGGATGGAACTTGGGGAACCATCAAAGGGAGTTGCATTGTGGTTACTGATTTTGCAGATTTTTGTTACCATTCTTATCCACTTTACTTAAAGGAGTTACGCGAATCCCCGGTTTCAGATGAGCTTCAAACTCTTAGGTAAAGTAAAAACTTTTGTCCTAAACTATTCCAAAAGAGTTTTTGCTGATTCTTGTGTCTCGTCTTGCAGGTTGATTCATGTTCCAGGATGCATCATTGTTGGGATTCTAGGATTAGTCATTGATATCCCTCTTTTCACTGCAATCGCGGTTATTAAAAGCCCTTACCTTCTTCTCAAAGGCTGGTACCGACTAGCTCAAGACGCGATTAATCGAGAAGGACCATTTCTTGAAATAGCTTGTATACCAGTTGCTGGTTTGACAGTACTGTTATGGCCTATAGTTGTCATTGGTTTTATTTTGGTGACCATCTTCTCCAGCATCTTTGTAGGACTATATGGAGCAGTTGTTGTATTTCAGGTACACCATGATCATATTGACCGAATGATTCGAGAAAAATATCGGGTTTCTTACTCATTGTTGAATCTCTAATCTGCAGGAAAGGTCATTCAGAAGAGGAGTCTCTTATGTGATTGCAGTAGTTGGAGAATTTGATGAGTACACAAATGATTGGCTTTACCTTAGAGAAGGAACCATCTTCCCAAAGTATGTCTCTCTTTGATTTCCATCTTTTTACATTCCCTTTCTTTGCCTCCATTATCCTAACACCGCGAAACTGTAATCCGTGACACATAGGCCAAGATATCGGATGGGAAGAGGATCGTTTTCAAGTGAAGTATCTGTGATCGTTCACCCTTCAGATGTAACAAGAGTCAATAGTTCTGGTTCTGTCGATGCTCCAGCGATGCTAGTACCGAGCCTAGTTCACTCTGTATCTGTTAGAGAAGCAATACAAGAAGTGAGAATGGTTCAGGTATATATCAAAAGTTTTCATTGTCGATACCAAATCTCTCACGTTTCTACTGAGTTTTAAATATTTGAAAATGTATTTAATAGATTTGGGAGCATATGATGGGGTGGTTTGAGATGCAAGGCAAAGAGCTACTAGATGCAGAAGTGTTAACACCAACTGATCTCTATGAGTCTTTAAAGGGCAGACACGGAAACGAATCATCGATTATCAATGTCGGGCTTCCTTCTTACGCTTTGTTGCATACATTGCTTAGCTCTATAAAAGCTGGTGTTCATGGTGTGCTTTTGCTTGATGGCTCGGAAGTGACACATTTGAATAGACCACAAGACAAGTTCTTGGACTGGGTCTTTAATCCAATAATGGTATTGAAAGATCAGATTCGAGCTCTTAAACTTGGAGAAAGTGAAGTTAAATACTTAGAGAAAGTTGTTCTCTTTGGAAACCATGAACAAAGGATGGAAGCTTGGGATAATCACAGTAACCCGCCTCAAGAAAACCTTCGAACTGCTCAAATCCAAGGAATCAGCAGAAGGTAAAGATTGAAAAAACTTCTCTTACAAAGAAAAGTTCAATCTGTATGGCTTCTTTGGTTCTGCCTGAAACTTGTTTGTGTTAATTAATCTCATTAAGACAATGATGGTTTTATTTATCTTGAATGTTCTAGGATGATGGGAATGGTACGGAGCGTATCGAAGCTTCCGACTTATAGAAGAAGGTTCAGACAAGTGGTTAAGGCTCTAATTACTTATTATTCAGAGAAACAAGGCTTAAATCGAACCGGTTCCATGAGCTCTGGAGATTTCATTGAAGAGGGTTAACCTAGGACTAGGAGCAATTGTTGTAGTCTTTCTATAATTTTTAGATGTGTTTTTCATTTCTTGTAGTACAAGGTGTAAAAAAGAATGTACAGAAGTTGCTAAGTTTGGGACTCAAGAAAACAGAGCATTTAAAAAAAAAAATGATTTCAAAGATTGTGACAAAGAAATATAAAACAATAGTCTAATCTTGATACGCGGGCCAAACAACTCAGAACTATCTCATCTGGCAAAGAAGAAAATTCAGACGTAGACGGATAAGACGACATCTTCAATTTCTTCGTACACGGTGGCCCTTCGTCGGCGCCGGAATTCGACATCGGGTTTTGTTTTAACTCTGTTTTGTTTGAGAGAGCATAACGAAGGCAGACTCAAACTCTGTTTTGTTTTAACTCTGTTTTTATTTAAAGTTACGGCTCAAGTAAAAAAGCCCATGTTTGTTTAAGTTTTGGCCCATTAATAGCCCAATATCACAAACGGAAGCTTGTGAAATTGTGTGAGACGAAGACGGCGAAGCGGATAACGAAAAGCTCGCCGAGAAAGCACAAATGGCGGGCGTGAAATCTCTGCAACCTAGACTCATATCTTCCTTTCTCGGCAACAATTCTATTAGATCAACGCAACCACTTATTCATCTCTTTCGCTTCGATTTAGGTTCTTCTTTCTTTTCATTATCTACTTCTTCCGCTACTGCTACTGCTAGTTTTATTGATGATGAATGTTAGATTAGCATATTACAGAAAAGATTAAAACTTTCGAATGCCCAGTTTGCTAGTTTGATTCATAGATAAGAACAGAACCGAAATCAATGTGGGAATTTTCTCAATATGAGCAGGAAGAAGACATGTTTCGATGCAATTATCAAGAACCTTTTCTGGATTAACCGATCTCCTGTTTAATAGAAGGTAGTATCATCTTTGTTAGTTTCTTATAGTTTAGCTGCTGAGTTTGGATTTAAAGGACACAATTCATGTGGACTCTGTTTAGAAAAGAATGTTGTGTTGATTTACACTTTCTTGTTTTTTTTTTAAAGAAATGAAGATGAAGTTATTGATGGCAAGAGAAAACGTCTGAGACCGGGAAATGTATCTCCTCGTCGTCCTGTTCCGGGTCATATAACAAAACCTCCTTATGTTGATTCTCTTCAAGCTCCCGGAATCTCAAGTGGACTTGAAGTTCATGATAAGAAAGGTATAGAATGCATGAGAGCTTCTGGAATACTTGCAGCTAGGGTTCGAGATTACGCTGGCACTTTGGTTAAGGTGAGGAAAGTTTTATACTTTCTGTCTCATTTTGAATAATGCTCTATTAATTCATCATAATTTTATTCTTTTCTATTTGGCAGCCAGGCGTAACCACTGATGAAATCGATGAAGCAGTTCACAATATGATTATTGAGAATGGAGCTTATCCTTCGCCTCTTGGTTATGGAGGTTTCCCGAAAAGTGTTTGCACATCTGTGAATGAATGCATTTGCCATGGTATACCAGATTCAAGACCACTTGAGGTGCGCTTTTTTAAAAGGTGTTTGTAGGGGCTAAACAGATTTTTATCTCTGTCCCTTATGAATCTTAATAATGTATTGTTTCCTTTGGCAGGATGGGGATATTATCAACATCGATGTCACAGTTTATTTGAATGTAAACCTTTCTTCTTTTGTGTATTTCCTGATTCTTTACTAGTCATGTAAATTGAGTTTACTCTATACTATAGATATTTATGTGGGATGCAGGGTTATCATGGTGATACTTCAGCAACTTTCTTCTGTGGAAATGTTGACGAGAAGGCTAAAAAGCTAGTCGAGGTATTATGTTGAACCTAAACAGTTCCGTTTCCGTCGTCTAGAAAAATCATGTTTTTGTTATAGTTTGATGAGCTCTATACTTGGAATGTGCTCTAGGTGACGAAAGAGTCTCTCGACAAAGCAATATCAATATGTGGTCCCGGAGTTGAGTACAAGAAAATCGGCAAAGTCATTCAGTAAGACACCGATTTCTTCGAAAAGTTAAATCTTATATTAATGAGTTCTCTCATCCCCATTGAAAAAATCAAATCTTCTAACATAAAAAAACACTTGTGCTTATGAAGTGATCTTGCAGATAAACATAAATATGGAGTTGTTCGACAATTTGTAGGCCACGGGGTTGGCAGCGTCTTCCACGCTGATCCAGTTGTTCTGCATTTCCGTAAGTTTGTTCTAAACTCAGACATCGAGTTGCTGCTTTGTGGCCATTCTCGCATAGTTTCTGAACTTCTTCTACACAGGGAACAATGAAGCTGGACGTATGGTCTTGAATCAAACCTTCACCATTGAACCGATGCTTACAATAGGAAGCAGAAACCCGATAATGTGGGATGATAACTGGACCGTGGTAACAGAAGATGCAAGCCTCTCGGCGCAATTCGAGCATACCATTCTTATAACCAAAGATGGTGCTGAGATTCTAACCAAGTGTTAAAAAAATGATTCTGAAAAATTGATCTTCTTGGAATGAAACCCAAAGCCTTAAGGTATGTAAGAATCATATTCTTATTCAAATATTGTTTTGCTCACAAGCAGATGCGAACAGTTACTTACTAGTCACACAAACAGATACAAACAAGTTTTACATTATTTTTAGGACAAGTAAAAAATCATATCTTGAGTTTAGGAGATCTTGATTCTCTGAGCTTCCTTTCTTCTGACAGAACTTTTGCAAACCTGTAATAATTAGGCAGTATTTTACTGATTAAATCCACTATTATTGTATGCTTAAGTAAGAATATTTTCTGCTTTAGATACAAGTATTATTAAACCTTTTGAGAGCTTCTTCATTAGTCACATTTTCGGAAATAGGTTGATAATGGCCGCTTTCGAGATTGACACGAGAGACTCTTTTCTTTAATAAAGCTTCACCAACTTCAACAAGACCTTCCATGTTCTTTTCTGTTGATATGTCCACTGAACCTAAGTCACCCTTCAACGAATCATCCTGTAATAGGAAAAAAACATTTAAAATGTCAGTAAATTATTTTATATTTTTGGTCAATAAAATTGACCCTTCACTGACAATAATACTTTATTTGTTACTTGTGCTTATTGTTTCGTACAAGAAAAGTACCATATATAGACCAATCTTTACAAGAAATCTTTTTTAGCATTTGTTTATAAGATAAGACATGAGTTCTTATGACCTAAAATCGGAATGTTGAACAATTCAAAGTAAGAAAACAATAAAGTAAGTATCGAGTTTCGATAACCATCAAGTTTCTTTCATTAGCGTGGGATATAAGTAATTAGTTAACCAAAACCAAAAGAGTTATAGTCTGCAATTACAGTTACCAATTAATATGAAATCGAAATGTGACAGATCAAACCCTAATCAAGGAAGAAACTCACATCGATACGTAAATAATTCTTCTCGGAACGAAGAGCTTGAAAGACGACAGAGCTTTGGTAATCAACCATGTCATGAATAGCTTCACTGTAACAATCAAGAATTGGAGTTGATCCACTTTCAAAGACCCAACACATCAATCCCCATTTCGATGCCATTTTCGCATTGTACTTCTCTTGATTCCTTATGGAACCTGTACCTATCGATATCACCAGAAACCTCGTAAAATCTAATGGGCTTATATCTCCCATTACAGGATTCTTCTTTATTATCTGTTTTGTCACTTCCGCAATGGCACATAACGTCTGAAAAAAAGAAACGTCAATAATTACGGACAAGTTAGGGTTTTGAGATTTAGGTTTTTGAGTTTTGAGTTAACCGGGTTATTGGCAGCGATGCCACCATCAATGAGGTTGAATTCATGTTTAATTCCTTCACTGTCTTCATTGGTGAATCGATGAGCCGGGAAAAAAGTTGGTGCCGCAGATGTACTTATACATATGTCTGATAGTTTTGCGTTCATAGCTTGATTATTCACCGCCTATGTATTTATGAGATTGGATCAATGTATATACCTTATGATACAGTTGCACGAATATTCACGTAGACAGATAGATTTTGGTGTTACCTGGTAAGAAGAGAAGATAACTGGTTGGAGTTTCTTGATGTCGAAGCAAGGTATGACAACGTTTGTCAAAGATTGAGTTAATTTTGTGTCGCCCAAGAAACCTTCAACTAAGTCATGAAGGTATTTACCGTTGAACTTGGGTCCTCCTACAAGTCTCACTATGGTTTCACCCCAACCACAGAATATCCCTCTGCACATTTTATAATTCTCTGAAATAAGACTCTGAATCAGATTAAACGGAAACAGTTAAGAACAGTACCGTGGCTGTGGAAAGATTTTGGGTGAGTGTTTGAGATAAAAAGGGACGATTTCTTTGGCCTCAAACAAAGGGCGGTTGCTGTTGCGGCTATGGCCACCGCTTTGGTCTTGTGCGGTCAACATCGCCACTATCAAACCTCCGGTGCTTGTTCCTGAGATGACATCGAAATAATCCACAAGCCTTGCCTCCTCACCATCCAATTCCTGTTTAGTAGACATTTACAAATATAACAATCAAATTAAACTAATATACAATCTACGTGGAAATAAGATATTCAGTTTCAAATTTGTTTTTCCATTAAAAAAAGTGTACATGAACTAGAGTCTCTATAAGAGTCAGATGTTAAAAAAAAGAAAAAAAAAAAAAGAACTAGAGTCTCTATTTGTCAATTACAACACTGAATATACTTTTTGAAGATTTGCATAAAACTTCAAAAAAAACAAAAACTAACAATATACTGATTTTGTGACATTAATTTACACCGCTAGCTTTTTCAATAAATTTAATAATAAAAAATGGATATAAGATTTGCACACAATCTTCAATTTAGAATCAGTTACATATACCTGAAGTTGTGATTCAAGGTAAGCTAAGATTGTGCCGGGAATGATCCCACGGATTCCACCACCATCGATGCTAAGAATGGTCACAAGTTGTCCGTACGAAGGAGGAAGACAAGCAACTGTTCTATCTTGTAGATGAGCAGTTCTGGATATTTCTGATGAACTTATTGATCCTCTCTCTGTATCCATGCTTTTAAACTCTTCTCCTTTACAATCTCAATCAAGGTTTATTTGTATTACTTTAGATCAAATCTCTTTCGCTTAGTGATTAATTATTTATTTCTCCTTTTCAAGATAGAGATGGTGATAAATGTGATGAACCCATTAGAACTACCGTTACATATTTATAGAAAGAGATATATGTAGATTAGGGAGTCTATATACAACACTATGTTATGCATGCCCATACACATATCCATCACATAGTGTTTGGATGTTTTTTGAACCAGTTTCTTGGTTGGGATGTCGTGTTCATCACTCTCACGCCCCATTACACTTGTGGTTGCTTTAGAGCATGTCATGTTACACACATACTTCTATATTTAAAAACAAAGGTCTAGATGACAGCTGTTCTTTCCAAAATAAACAATTAATAGACATAAATGCACAAAATTTAGTAGCAGAAGTCACCTGAACATATAAGTATATATATTTTAAATGTTCTTAGTTTATAAAAATTAGTAGAAGATAAGACCGCTACTTTTGAACATTTTCATCTTCTAATTGTGAGATCTATTTATAACTCAGTGTTCAGAAATTTTTGAAGAGTAATATTTTAGCTCCTTTTCATTGCTTTTTTCCGAGTTTTTTAGGTTACCATCCTGAAGATGCGTAAACTTTTTTTGGTACAATGTTTTTGGTTTTTGGTACAATGTTTTTGGTTGGAGGTTTAAACCCGGCTTCTTAAACTACTAATAGAACTGAAATCGCAGAACTAGGGAACTTTGCTGAAAAGTATATGAGGTTGTCCAATAAAAATATTTCCGTTAGGGACAACGAGAATCATACTTCCAAGCAAATATAACCGTTACTCGAACCAAAAATGTGGCCTAAATTATGGATTTGAAATGGTTACGGTTAGTCTCTACAAGGAGTCAAGGATACAATATACTGTATATTTTATCATTGTACTAACCATACTCTATTACTATTTACTACATTTAATTTTGTGTAACTTTCGCATAAATTTGCTCATTGTTCATTGATTATATGAAGTTCCACCAACTTTTAAACCTAGGAAATAAAACAAGCTACAATATTTATTTTATGCCCATGCCGTGACAAGTAGTACAGAATCTATCTATGGTCCACTTTTGCGAGATTGTTAAATCTGTCAAATGTTTTTCGTGTTATTTAAAAAACATACAATTGTAATCCTCCAATATCATCTTACCCCTTCACACCTCTTATGCAATTCTTCACGTATCTCGTTTCTTGGCTTAACCTTTTACAAAATTTATATTTTTATTGTTAGAGAACAAAATTTATGTTTAATCACCTAATTCTGTAATAAGATGGATAATATACTTTGGCGTGTAACATACATATGAGTTTGTTTATACGATTATTTTTGTCAACGGTTCTTGAAAGAGTCAAGAACTTGTAAACACTAAACGTCCTCTTGAGAACGTTACAATTGTATATATATAATCATCAAATTTGACAAAACTATTAGATAATATCATTTTAAAGGTTGTCCACTTTACTTGGTTCTTCATTTGACCACATTTTTTTACATATAATGAGGATAGAGATTTTATTTTTTCCAACATCATGATGCTATAGTGATTGACTAACTTGATTTAATTTATAGAGAGGTTCAATATAAGTTGATACGTGAAGAATTGCATAACTCGACCGTTCCCAGTTTAACCCACATGACAGGGAGCCTAGTTCCTATTTAAAGGGTTGATTTGTAAAATTTTATTTATTTTTGTTCAATTCGGAAAAGAATTGAATCAGAAACACCCAGAAAAAAACAAAAACAAAAAAAGACGTTAAGAGAATTTGCTGACCAACACACACAAAATCCTCAGCTTTAACAAAATAACAATATCATCTTGCAAAAAAAATAATTTCACACAAAAGCACGAGAGTGATTTTCCGGCTGTATTTCCTTTTACTTGATCTCTTGTGATCCGATTGATGAATCTTTAGTCATTTTGTCGCTCCTCTTTCTCCTTAATTTCCTTTCCTCGGAGAGGATTTTCGCAAACCTAAATTTACAAATATCAAAGAACGAGATTACTTGTGATCCAAGAAACCCATTTATGGATAAAAACATTTGAAACTTATTAATCACCTCTTGAGTTGTTCATCATTGTTAATATTTTCAGCAGCAGGTTCATATGTACCAGTGTCGATGTTCATTTGCATGACTCTGTTTGTCAGCATCTTCTCTCCAAGTTTTATAAGATTTTCTAAATTAGACTTTGTCGATAGATCCAGAGTGCTTGCATCTCCTTCCAATGTATCATCCTGCAATGGATTTTCATACATAAAACAATCCAATCAATCAAACGATCAATCAGAAATTAGGAGACACACATATATATATTTATATGTAGCTCTTACGTACATCGATTCTGAGGTACTTGTCTTCAGATTGTAGGGCTTTAAACACAACAGAGCTGTGATAATGGACTATGTCGCGGCTTGATTCAAAGGTAATGTCTAATATCGGAGTAGTTCCATCTTCATATAACCAAGATATGATTCCCCATTTTGCAGCCTTCTTTGCGCTGTACCTCTCTTCTTTTTTTGCAGATCCTGTTCCTATCGATATAACGAGAAACTGGTCGTAACCTAACGGATTGAGAGTACCCATATCAGGGTTATTATTCACAATCTGCTTCGTCACAGCAGTCATGGCCACCAAAGTCTATAACAAAACCAAACATAACAGAGTTATTTCTGTTTATATATAGTTTTCGGAAAAACTAAAACTAAGGTTTTTTAATCAATTTCTCTTCGGTCTTGACAGTACCGGGTTATTAGCAGTAACCCCGCCATCAACGAGGTTAAAATGCCTAGTCTTGCCTTGACTGTCTTCGTTGGAAAAGTAATAAGGAGGAAAGTAAGTGGGAGCAGCTGATGTGCCGATGCATATGTCCGATACCTTGACGTCCAAGCTAGGATCAGTCAACGCCTTCAAACAAAAAGTGAACTAATCAACAACTTGTAAATTAGGTTGAACCAAGAACTTTAGATTTTAGTATATACATGTGTGTAGTGTTAGGAATAGAGACCTGGTAAGATGAGAAAATAGTGGGTTGAAGTGTCTTGATGTCGAAGGTAGGTATAACAACGTTTGTGAGTGTCTGGCGAAGTTTTGTCTCTCCAAGAAGCTTACCAAGTGTAGTTCGCAGATAGTTTCCGCTGTACTTTGGACCAGACAGAAGCTTAGGAAGCTTCGGTAACAGAGCAAGCACGCCTCTGCAATTTTCATTAGAGTTTACTTTTAATTGCTACGTGGAATTATATATACATATATATGCTAATTGTTCATTAGAAAAAACAAATATATGGGAATGGGACACCAAATACACCACTTGTTCTCTGAGGACTAAAACATTTCATTTCTTACTGGTGGTTTGAATTATTCCTCCAAAGTTTCCAAATAATATATTTAATATATATGTTCGAACATGTGAACATAAGTTTTTTTTTTGGTGTTAACATGTGAACATAAGTTGTATATAATTATTATTTGATATTAGTATATAGCGAAATATAATTTCCTTACGTGGGCTGGGGAAATATCTTGGGACAATGTTCAAGGTAAAACGGCACAATTTCTTTAGCCGCGAAACGAGGTCTACCGTTCTCGTCCGGTGCAGTCAACATCGCCGTCACAAGACCACCGGTGCTAGTTCCGGCTATCACGTCGAAATAATCAGCTACCCTCACGTGTTCTCCATCTAGTTCCTTTATATACCGACAAAATTTTATTTTTTCGAAGAGTAAATACAAAATTTTGATGAATCATAGTTACCATATGGTAAGAACCTAATATGAATTAGTGATCATAAATCGATGCAGGGACTTAACTACTACAAAATTCGCATGGCGAGTTATGATCCTATCATATGTATCTACTATCTTAGTAACTTGCATTCTACTGAAATTTATATAGATATAAACCTGAAGTTGTTTTTCGAGATAGGCAAGGATTACTCCGGCGATGATTCCTCTGACTCCACCACCATCGAGGCTGAGGATGGTTACGAGTGTTCCGCACGATGGCGGCATGTTTTTCTTGGAGGGCGATTCGTTCTCCATTATAGTTGATCAATCTTCTTTTGAACTACAAGATTTTGAATCGAAATTTGGTAGAAGTTTTGGATGTAGAGGTCAATATATATATACAAATGCACAATTTCATTTGCATAGATTTAACACTATTTGGTCAGACTTTTCTTCATACAAGCTGATATATGTTTTATGTGGAATATGATAATTTAAAGCAAGTAATATTACCCTATCATTAATTAGGGTCATCGAGCTTGGGCTGTCACAAATTAATTTACGAGAAATAGTTGCAATAGATAAATTTGAATTAAGAAACAAATATTTTCTTTCGTGGACTTTGCAATTAATCAAAAATAAACAGCCAGAAACTGACTTTGTTTTTTTTTTGGATTTTCTGCGACTCGTTTCCCTTCTGAATCCACTATTCAGACTTGTTCTAAAGACATCTATCAATTGGAAACTACAACTAATGCCACGAATCATAACTAATAATGAGTTATTTGGTTTGCTTGGAGATCAGTTATCTATTTACATTAGAAAACCTAATTGGTAGGAATCACTTAATCTAGTGTCTTAAATAGTAAAACCCGTAATACGTGATTAAGTTTCATCAGCGAAATTTGAAGTTTTTCGAAAAAGTCAAAATATATGTAAAAACTGTGTTTTTGTTTTGGGTCATTATTTCAAAAAAATTAGGTTAGCGGAAAAAATCCAAAACCAACAAGCATTTAAATATGAATTGACGTTAGCATTAGTATTTAAATTATGTTTTGACAAAAAAAATAAACTTCACGTGTAGTAGTATATACTAAAAGATAAAACTATTTGGTCAGACTTTTCTTCATACATATTTCGTGCTAATCATGATTGTAGAATTTGTATATTTCCATGTGGAATTATTTTAATGTAGGTTTAGCTTGAGCTGTCATGAGCTAAATTTACGAAGAAAATATATTGTAATAGAGTTTGAATCTAGGACCTATATCTCCCTCCATGTCGAGAGACTTGTTCTGAGTACACTTGTCATAGAATAAAATGATCTCAGGATTAGCTTCTGGCCTTCTGCTGTTTCATCTTATTACTTGTAGAACTAAATTTAGATAACCAATTTTATTTAAAAAATTTCATCTCACAGCATATAAAGTAATGGACGTCACCACGTAAAACATATGCAACAAACAATTTCACACAAAAGCACGAATGATTTCCTTTTATTTTATCTCTTGTGATTCATTTGATGAATCTTTAATCATTGTGTCGCTTCTTAGTCTCCTTAATTTCCTTTCGTCCGAGAGAATTTTTGCATACCTATATCAAAGATCGAGATTACTAATCTTTTGTAATGTCCTAGGCCCAGCCCAATTTTGTTTGGGAGGCCCATTATTAATTTATTTTATTTTAATAAATAAAAAATATCGAGATTACTTGTAATCCAAGAAGAAAAACATTCATAATTGCTTAATCACCTCTTTAGCTGTTCATCATTGGTAATATTTTCAGCAACAGGTTCATATACACCAGTGTCGATGTTCATTTGCATGACTCTGTTTGTCAGCATCTTCTCTCCAATCTTTTGAAGATTCTCCAAGTTAGACTTTGTCGCTAGATCCATAGTGCTTACATCTCCTTCCAATGTATCATCCTGCAATTGTAAATTAAACGATCAATCAGAAATAAGGACATACATATATGTTAATATGTAGCTCTTACATCGATTCGGAGGTACTTGTCTTCAGATTGTAGGGCTTTAAACACAACAGAGCTGTGATAATGGATCATGTCGCGGCTTGATTCCATGGTAATGTCTAATATCGGAGTAGATCCATCGTCATATAACCAAGATATGATCCCCCATTTTGCAGCCTTTTTTGCGCTGTACTTCTCTTCCCTTTTTGTTGATCCTGTTCCTATCGATATAACGAGAAACCGGTCGAAACCTAACGGCTTGAGCTTACCCATATCAGGATTATTCTTCACAATCTGCTTAGACACAGCTGTCATGGCCACCAAAGTCTATAACAGGATTACAGGACCAAACACAACGGAGTTAGTTCTGTTTTGATTTTCGAAAATCTAAAGGTTTTATCAATTTCTTTGTATTCTCTTTGTTTTTGATAGTACCGGGTTATTAGCAGTAACCGCGCCATCAACGAGATTAAACTCCGTCTTATTGCCTTGACTGTCTTCGTTGGAAAAGTAATGGGGAGGAAAGAAAGTGGGAGCAGCTGAAGTGCCGATGCATATGTCTGATACCTTGACATCCAAGCTAGGGTCAACCAACAGCTTCAAAAACAGAAAGTGAACTAATTAAGTTTGTTAATTAGGAGCTTTAGATTTTAGTCTATACATGTGTGTAGTGTTAAGAAGAGAGACCTGGTAAGAGGAGAAAATAGTGGGTTGAAGTTTCTTGATATCGAAGGTAGGTATAACAATGTTTGTGAGGGTCTGGTGAAGTCTTGTCTCTCCAAGAAGCTTACTCAGAAGATTTCGCAGATACTTTCCGCTGTACTTTGGACCAGACAGAAGCTTTGGAAGCTTCGGTAACAGAGCAAGCACGCCTCTGCATTTTTCATTAGAATGTTTTTTCAATTGTTACGTTGGAATTTGTTTAATTTATATGCCAATTGTTCATTAGGAAAAAACAAACAATTATATGAGACACCAAAATACTGGTTGATTTATTCCTTAAAAAAATTTAAATAACGTTTACTATTTTCGAAATTGTGAACATAAAGTTTTTCTATTCTAAACAGAAATACAAGTGTCTAATTATTATTGTTTTTGTAATTAGTGTGTATATAGAGAAATAGAATTTCTTTACGTGGGCTGGGGAAATATCTTGGGACAATGTTCAAGGTAAAACGGCACAATGTCTTTAGCCGCGAAATGAGGTCGACCGGTCTCGTCCGGTACAGTCAACATCGCCGTCACAAGACCACCGGTGCTAGTTCCAGCTATCACGTCGAAGTAATCCGCAAGCCTCGCCTCTTCTCCATCGAGTTCCTATGTATACCGAGAAAGTTTAATTTTTCAAGAAAATAACTACAAGAAGAAAGATGTTGTTTAATTACTCTATAGTAAAGATCAAATATGAATTCGTGATCATAAATCGATGCAGGGACTTAATAACTACTAAGTATAAAATTCGCATGGCGAGTTATATATGATATATCCCTTCTTATCTACTATCTAGTAATTTGCATTCTACTATTAAACCTGAAGTTGTTTTTCGAGAAAGGCAAGGATTACTCCGGCGATGATTCCTCTGACTCCACCACCATCAAGGCTGAGGATGGTTACGAGTGATCCGCACGATGGCGGTTTGTTTTTCTTGGAGGGCGATTTGTTCTCCATAATAGTTGATCGATCTTCTTTTGAGTTAAGATTATAAATCGAGATTTTGGTAAAGTTTTGGATATAGAGGTCAAGATATATAAATGCACAATTTCGTATAGATTTAATTAAAAAAACGAAAAAAATATTTGGTTAGACTTTTCTTCATACATTTCGTACGAATAAGGATTATATATATAGCTAGTATATATTTTCCTTTGAATAGATAATTTATAGTAAGGAACAAAATCAATTATGTCGTCGACCTTGAGCTGTCATAAGCTTAATTAATTAATTTACGAGACAATTATTTTCTTTCGTGGACTTTGAAATAATGAATAACACAGCCAAGCGAGTTTTGCGTCCAAAAGTTTCAAAAACTGATGAGTTTGGATTTTTTGGATTTGCTGTGACACATTTCCCTTCTCAATCCACTATTTAGACTTGTTCTAAAGACATCTGTCAATTGACTGAGAAGATCTCAAGATTTGCTTTTATTGTTTTTCCTCTCTTTTCTAGCTAGAGTCTCTTATGTTGTTTACATTAGAAAACCTATTAGTAGGAATCAGTTAGTCTAGTGTCTTAATTAGTAAAAAACTAAAAACTAACACGTGAAATATTAGTTTTGTCAGCGGAATATTGAAGTTTTCAGAAAAACTGTGGTATCTCTGCATGCACGATCAACAGAATAGTATATGTAAAAACTGTATGTTTGTTTTGAGTCATTTTCAAAATTTTGGGTTAATTAGCGAATCAAAGCAACAAAGCATTTAAATATGAATTAGCATTATAGCATGCAAGCACGCTTTCTCGACCAAACAACAACTTATTATTATATCAATAATTTGATGATATATTGGTAATACATATCAACTTCAAGTCTTCACGTGTAGGATAAAACTAATTGGTCAGACTTTTCTTCGTACATTTCGTGCTAATCATGATTATAGTTTATGTATATAATTCCCGTTAGAATTATATAATGTAAGTGTGGAGGCAATATCAACGCTGAGCTCTAGCTGTCACATATAAGCTTAATTTTGCGAGAATATATTGTAATAGATAATATTAATTAACTAGGAGTTCTTTCGTCGACTGTCCAAAAACATAACAAACGAGATCTGCATAACTGATTCAAGACTATATTTATTTCTGACTTTTTTTGATAATAGAGTTTGAATTATTTGAAGTTTCTAGGACACATATCTCCCTCCCTATCCAGACTAGTTCTAAGTAACACCTGTCATAGAAGATGATCTCAGGGTTAGCTTCTGTTGTTCCATCTTATCATCGTAATTTAATTTGGATCACAAACGTATTTACATATGTTTATATTTTCACTGTGTGTTGACTATTTACATGTTTTTCGACTTTAGACGATTGGGCTTCATCAAATACTCGGCCCTCTATGTAGGTTTCAAATTAAGGCCCAATATTTGTAATTACGTTTGCAAATTCTGATGGAAACTCTCTAAAAACTAAAAGGACTAGTGATCATTAGTGAAGTTGACGTTGGCGAATGACAACAGTACTAAATCTCCTTACTTATCTTCGTTGTTTTATATCACAACGAGACAGTCCAGCTTTATGATAAAGATGTTACTATAAACCGTTCATTTATTTATTTCCCTATAGCTTTCAACCTATTTGTTCTTTCATTTAGTTACTATCCATCGTGTCACGATTTTAATAATCATAACCAAAATGTTCTAAATAGCATTGAAATTTAACATTTTAATTTAAAAATTAAAAATGTTTAGTTAATTATAATTACATATTCTTGGTATATTTACATAAGTTTTTGAATTCGTTTGATACTCACTAATGCGTGTTAATCTTCGTTCTAATTTTAAATGTCGTAGTTTTGAAAATCTGTTGTTCAGAATTTTTACAAATACTGTATTAACTGTGAAAAGTTGAATCTTATTGTTTATTTCTTCTGTTTTATTAGGAAAAGAAAACTGACACAAAAACATTCTTTGGGCCTAATGATACAAAACAAATACTTTTTGACAAAATATGTGATCAATAAAAATAAAAGATTTGTTTTGTATAGTAATGTTGACAGATACCATATACACTTATATATAGCGTAAGGTTTTTTGACATGTAATTTCACTTGCATGCGCTCATAAGTGATAGTGAACATGCGATGTACCACGTACGCTAGCCCTAAATGGACCCTATTCACTTGTCTTATTGGACCACAGCGGTTATCAAAAGGAAGAAAAAATTGACTAATCATTGAAAAATTGGGGACCGATCGATGGATATGAGCTGATTTTATGTGCATAAATGTGGCAATATACAGGGAAAGGAAAAAAGGATATAATGTTTATTGCTCCAAAATGTTTCCTTATATGAAATTACAAATTCACTAGTGCAAGTTTATGTTTTTAATTATGTTAGAGTAAGATCCTCTGAGTCTCAGACGTCGTCATGGTTATACGTTACTATCAGCACCGCATAGGTCCATTAATGGCATGTGATGGGAAGAGGCTAGATGATCAGAGGTGACAATTATGTGTCATCTAATATATTTATTACATCTATCTATAGATATCATATATGATCGTATAAGAATTTTGGAGAAACTATTAGATGATTAACTATATTTATAGTACCCTTTTTGGTTTGGGTAGTTATTAATGAGTTAAAACCTTTCAACATTAGTTTGTAAAGTTGTTTGTAATTGTGTATTTTGAATATATTTTCATTAAGAGTGGAAAATTAAATGACAACAGAAGATATTGATGACATTATCTTCTTAGTGGTGTTCAAAATTATGGGATATATTTCTTTGTCATGGTAGTGAAGTAGTCCAATGTCACCAGCCTAACTTGTCTAGAGTCGAATTATCATGTAAAATATGAAAACATGGACTTATAATCCGACGTTGGAAATAGAGATGGATATCTAACATATTTTGGGTTTAAAAAGCTCATGGTTTATATATAAGAGTAAAAGGAAACATATTTGCGATAAATAATTTAGAATAATATTTTTCACGTCGAAAAGATTATGGAAGAAACAAATCTATATTTGGTTGTTTTGGCTTTTATGAATTAATAGAAATGTACTCGAAGCTGAGAATGGTCCATCGTAGTAGGAAATTGACAAAAGAAATTTTGTGTAAAATGATTATAAAACTCCCCAATTTTTTCTGATTTATCTGTACATATTGGGAAATAAATGTCGTCGACCTTTTGTGGTGTAATGGTAAAAATTATTTTGTGAATCATTACTAGTATTATTTTATTTATATACAAACAAAGTTATGTCGCTAGTTTTATGGTTTATATTAATAAATGCGATCATTGCTAAAAAAATTAATTCGTGTTACCTCTTTGATCGCCGGGTTAAGTCCAGGCCCAATACGGGGCAACTTTATAAGGGACCACAGTGTCTGGGTCCAGCCCAAAAGTAAAGGAAAGTAAAAAAAAAAAAACGAAAAAAAGAAAAGAAAAGCAAGAGGGAAGTTACTTAACTTCAGCTTTGGATGGACCATTTATTTATTGTAATAGGTTAATATTGCACTGTCTTCGTTTCTGTTTGTAGAAATTGAGAGATCCCATTATGTTGATTCTGCTATTAATTTTGCACTTCTCTATGTACTCTATTTCAGATGGAATGTTCAAATTTATTTATGATTGATGCAATATATCATAGACTTTCTAGTTTTTTTTTCCTTCTCATAGACTTTATAGTTATAAATTTAAAAATATAAGAAATGTCATAAATGTAATTCTAAGTTTTCTCTAATAACATATTTTAGTTTCTTAACTAATGGAACGCTAAGTAAATATATATTATTTGTTACCATGAAATTTTCTAATTCATCATACCCTGACTGAGTTTGAACTTAAATAGTTTTTTTTTTTTATAATCACAAAAATATTCAGAAACCAAATCAAAATTAATTCAAAAGGTTCATCCTTGGTAAAGGCAAATACAAACGGTTTTTAAAATATATAAATAAATAAAGAAGAGGAAATAATGATGTGAATTGAGAGACGCATGCCTTACATTTTATTATCACTCTCTTTTATTAGGATTAAAATGATGCACGTCCGAAGTTTGTTTCTATATGAGATAATAGATATCTCAATTTATTTAATAGTATGTAAGTAGAAAATATATTTTAAGATTATTGATTTGCAAGTAAGAAAATTTACATGCATAAAATATATGGAGAACCAATAATATATAAACAAGTACAGCTAAAAAATACATGCATATGCCATTAGTTGTTGTTTTGTTTTCATCTATGTAATTATGAATCAAGTATTTCGAAATTCTTTTGATATAAAAAGAAATAAATTTGTATCACTAGAATGTAAATGACATGGAAGAAAGGTGTATTCCGTAACTAAGTACTAAAGTCATGAATACAAAGATCATGTTTTAAAGGGTCCACTAGAGAGAAACGCAAAGCATGAGTTAGTAAAAAGCAAATGTTGCTAAAGCTTTGTCACGTGCTAATGCTTATTAGAATCTGCCAAAGTATCATTTAATTCCCATTCATTTATTTATTACCTAATCCACCGTTTGTTTTTTAAATTTCATTAATTAAGACTACTATATGAGGCCATGTTAGTTGATTTAAATAATCAAATTATTGATGGTATAATATTACCACGCTTAGCCTCGGAATATGCAACTATCTCTCCCATATATCAAAAATTTGTCATTGTTGATATATAATAATTGTAATCACTTTTTTCATATTTCCCTTTTTCCGTGGTATGACATTACTACTTTTAATGAGTTTCCTTTTTAATCTCAGGACCCAACATGTTCCATCTATTTCTGGTTTCTCATGATTTTGTTTTTTATGAGTTTTGTTTATACTACGGTTTATAAAACTTAATAATAACGTCATTAATTGACACAAAATACGACATTAGTTCATTAAAACGAATTAATCTATTTCATTACACAGAAAGTAGATTTGAATAAGTGCATATATAAACATGTTACGTAAATAGGAGAAACATATCAATATTCACCTTTATTTTCTTAATTAATTACTTCCTTTTTATTGTGGATCACCCGATTTGACAGCAAAAAAGGAGAAATGAAAATCAAATGTTAAAAAGTTAAGACTATAGTGAGATGTCAGCATCTTTCGAGTTTTAACTTTTCTCTCTAATTTTTTTCTTTCCTTTAGCATCATAATTAATTAGCACGTTATCTTTGCTTTATGAAAAATGTATCAGAAGTTAACTCTGCAAAACGCTTCTGTTTAAGTACAGCCTGCATAATTGATTACACAACAATTACTACTAGAGTACTAGTTAGGCTTAGTATAATCGCTAATCAATTCTCTAATCAATTGGTTATTTATATATATAAAGCCACTTAACCTAATCAACAAGACGTAAGATTTACTTGATATGATGTGTTTTCATACACAAAATTATAGATTTAGAATTGCAACTAGAAATTATTTAATATAGAATAGTCGAATGACAGCTTAAAACTGATATTATTAGAGTAGACTGAATAGTAGTTACCATTGACAACAACAACAACATAAAACAGCAGTGAGTGACCAATAATTTTGGATTTTCCATCTAAATTGCACGAAATATTGTCACTCACTATGAGAAATATCGAAACAAAAAGGCTGGAAACCACCAAACTCTCTTTTTTTTTTTTTTTTTAATAAAAAAATCACGTTCAAATCTTACCAACTATACGAATAACATTGTAAAAATATAAAAATATTTTAATTTTTTGATCTATTAATTAACTGATCACACATAATTGGATTAATATACTATTTTAAAATTTCGAAGTATAAAAGTGTATACTTCATAAAAATATTACTAAATATAATAACAATATTTTTGTACTATTTTGGGACAATTTTTACTCTAATAACATTCTGAGCATAATTAATTAGTAATATTAATTTTTGAAAAATAAAAGAAGTGACAAAAAAGATTGAGAGAAAATGAAAGCACCAAGCCACTAAATACCAAATCACAATTAATAAAAAGATAGAAAAAAAAGGAGAGAAAAAAGTTGTCCTCATCTCTCACAATTCTACTCCAGCTCGAAAGAGCGCTCGTCACTCAGATCTCCCATCTTCTCCGATATCCATAATCATTCCACTTTTCAATCTCCAATTTACATTACTTTATAAAATTGAATTATAGAGATAACAGAAATGGCGATTAAACGTTGTTTTCTGCTACTTCGTCAGCTCCAATAAGAGAGAGAGATTCTGTAGTTTTCTTCCATTGCTCTCTGTTCGAGATTATCTGACCAAAGTAATCTTCCTATACAAAATATTGGATTAAATATAATCAAAATTGTGGATCTTTGGGAAACATAAGCTTGAATGAAACACACATGCCAGCCTTTTTCTGCTTCTGGTTCGCTTTAACTTCACGTTTTCCCGCTCTGTCTTCATAGAATCAACAAGGTACTTAATTTCTATCAACA
The DNA here is from genome assembly GCF_000001735.4 of Arabidopsis thaliana. Taxonomy (NCBI): domain Eukaryota; kingdom Viridiplantae; phylum Streptophyta; class Magnoliopsida; order Brassicales; family Brassicaceae; genus Arabidopsis; species Arabidopsis thaliana. The sequence goes on from NC_003075.7 coordinate 17,473,491, forward strand.
CCCATTATCTCTTTCTCAGGAAAGTTTAAATCTTTTTTATTTTCCAAGTGTTCTTAATTGTCCTTATACTTATACATGTAACTGTATCTTTCTTTCTTTTTACTTCTGTTTTGTTTTTCTTTTATGTTTTATCTTGATGGGTCTCTCTTTCTCTCTCTTGGGTTTATATCAGTTAGAGTGGAGAGAAAGCAAAAGTTGAAGACAGACAGAGAGAGAGAGAGAAGCGCGATGAACACAAGTGTTCGAGCTGTTCTTTCCTCCATGAAAGCTCCTTCAAAGCATGACACTACTCATCATCAAGTAGCTTTCTTTTTCTCTCTCTCTCATATCACTTTTTCCACTTTTATTAACTCAATTTTGATTGCTTTTCTCTTTGGGGAAATCTTTCTTGGTGGATTATGCTTAGTCTCTGATAAAAAGTTTGTTCCTTTAGATTGATAAAAATTGGATTTCAGATATTTCTTAAGATTCTTGGCTTCAACATTGGACTATTTACCAACCGTATCTTTGCTTTTTTGTTTTGTTTTCTGAATAATAGTTATTCCATAGTGATGGTCACAGTGAAAGTGATCGATACTCAATTCTTATCCTCATTCTGGAAGTGTGTGTTGTTTTCCACTATCAAAGGCTCACAACTATTGTTTCTTTATTATTAGCTCCAGTTCTGTTTCCTTCATTCTGTTTGTGAGTGTGTTTTTTTGGTCTATATGAGTAATGATGTTTCGTGGTATTCTGAAATCTGCAAAGGATGAGAAGAAGAAGATGGAGTCTCAAGGCAATGGAGCTGTTGCTAATTCAGGAAAATCTCTGGTTAATCGCCGACGAGCTAACAAAGAAAAGAAAATGGATTTGCTACAAGATGTATGATGACACTTTCTTTGAGTTCATGATTTGATGATTTAGTGATGAGTTGAGTCTTAAGAATGTTGTTGTTTGTATTAGGTTGATAAGCTTAAGAGGAAGCTGAGACAGGAGGAGAATGTTCATAGAGCATTGGAGAGAGCTTTTACTAGACCTTTAGGAGCTTTACCTCGTCTTCCGTCTTACCTCCCTCGACATGTAAGATCCGAATGCTGGATTCTCGACTTTTGTATTTCGAACTTGTTGTTCTTTGTGTTTTAATATTTGTTTCTGTTTTTGGGTTTTGATAAGACATTGGAGCTTCTTGCTGAAGTAGCTGTTCTTGAAGAGGAAGTGGTTCGGTTAGAGGAGCAAGTTGTAAACTTTAGACAAGGTTTATACCAAGAAGCTGTTTACATATCTTCAAAGAGGAATCTGGAGAGTCCTAATAACAACAGTTTGAATGAGAATTCGCCCGTTAGAAGCACTAAACACCAGAGATCGAAATCAATGTCGCAACACGAGTTCAATTCTATGATCACTCCCACTAAAAAGCATCAACAGTCTCTTAGCAGAAGCATCTCAAGTAGGAAACTCTTCTCCTCTGATCAAACAGTTAATGACCGAAGTGGTCAGAGAGTGGTAAGTGGCAAACAAGCGTCGCCTAAATCAAATCTAAGCAGTGTTACTAATACTAAGCCAGTAGATGTGAGAGGGAAAGAGAATCAGACCTCTAGTAATGCTTCAAAAGACAAGAAAAATAAAGAATCACCTGAGAAGAAGCTTGGCAGATTCTTGACATCTGTGAAGAAGAAGAAACCTTTGATTAAGCCGGAGGCTGCAGCGGATAAACACTCAGAATCAACCAAATTGCAGGTATTTACAACATTTACGCTTGCACTAATGCATGAATCTATAGAATTTTTCTGAAAGTTTTCGCCTTTTTGGTTTTTCTGTTGTTCAGCTAGATGATAGATTAGCAGATCAGGACAAAGCTCAAGAGAGTGTGTCAGGATCATCTTCGGAAGACAAGACACTGCAAAGTGGAAATGTAGCAAACAGAGTTTCAGAGGATTTACTGAAATGTCTTGTGACTATTATCTTGAGGATTAGCTCGTCCAAGGACATTGTGTTGGATCCATATAATAACTGCTCAGAGTGGAGAACAAGAGAACTTGGTGCATACAAGCATTTTTCGTCGGTCGATACATCTTCAGTTGATCTTGGACGAAGAATCAATGCTTCATTTCTGATCCATCGTCTCAAGTAAGTTTCTCATTTAAACAGATGATTTGAAAACTTTTAGAATGATGGAATACTCTAAACTCATGTTTTGTGTAACTATATCTATCTCCAGGTTCCTGCTTAATAAGCTTTCTGTTGTCAATCTAGACGGTCTTAGCCACCAGCAGAAGCTTGCATTCTGGATAAATACTTATAATTCCTGCGTTATGAATGTGAGACTTGTGTGATTACTTGATATGATAGAGATAGAGAACTGTCTGTGAAAACGTTGCTGATGTCTTGTTTCCAATTTACCTTCGTAGGCATTCTTGGAGCACGGGATCCCGGCGACTCCTGAAATGGTTGTAGCGCTGATGCAGAAGGTTTAGATTCAAACCATATTCTGACAATATTTTCGGTTTAACATGTTTATTGGTTAACTATATTCATCTTCTCTTTGTTGTTTCAGGCAACAATAATTGTGGGAGGACACTCGCTAAATGCAATCACAATCGAACATTTCATCTTGAGACTTCCATACCACTTGAAATTCGTAAGTGCCTTCATTTCTTTGAACTGTATACACCATTGAATCAAAGTTTGGTTCTTATACATTTTTCTCTCTGCTTCTTATTTTGAAAAAAAGACTTGTCCCAAAACTGCAACACATGAAGAAATGAGAGCTCATAGCACATTTGGATTGGAATGGTCAGAGCCCTTGGTCACATTCGCTCTCGCCTGTGGAAGCTGGTCCTCTCCTGCTGTAAGTTGAGATCAAAATCAATATATACACACAATTTGGCAAAGATGCAAACTTTCAAGTAACTTTGGTATCTTCTCTATTGTGAAACTTCTGCAGGTAAGGGTCTACACAGCAGCTAATGTAGAGGAAGAGCTAGAAGCTGCAAAGAGAGATTATCTGCAAGCATCAGTTGGGATATCAAAGAACAACAAACTAATGCTTCCAAAGGTATTAGATTGGTACTTACTCGACTTTGCCAAGGATTTGGAATCGTTACTGGATTGGGTTTGCCTTCAGTTACCTGATAAACTAAGAGAAGAAGCAACTAAGTGTATGGAGAGAAAGAACAAAGAATCACTAATGGAATTGGTTCAAGTAGTACCATATGACTTCAGTTTCAGATTGCTTTTGCATCAATGAATAAAAAAATGTTAAACACTGTATAGATTTGGGTTGGGGAGAGAGTAAAGTAGAGCGCATGAGTTCAATTTGTTATTGTTTTTTTTGGTTGGCTGAGAGTATATATAGATTATATGGTTGTGTTCTTTTACTATAAAGTGATGTAAAATTCATTCAATTGATTTTTATTTGTAATGCTATATATGTATATGTCTACACCATTTTTTTTTTGTCTGATTTGTTTTTTCTTGTCTCTTACTATTTTTGTACTCGGCATTCTTGTCTCGTACCATATTTATTTTGGTCGGCTTGATATAATAATTTGCTTTTGTATGTACAAAATAAATTGAAAATACTTCCTCGACATAAAAAAAAAAAGTGTATAAATATATATCTAATGGTAGTTTAGTTAAGACAAAAAAAAAAAAAAAAAAAAATGGTAGTTTAGTTAATGGGCTGAGGTAAAAAGGCCAACGAGAGCCCATCATAAAATGGAACAAACCAAGTCTCTGATTAGAAGAGAGGATTCTATAGCGGTATAATCGTGGTGGTGGTGATTTTTGGGAATTTTGAAGAGCCGTTAAACCCTAGAACGGACGGAGAAGAAAACCCTAGACCGGCGAAGAAGATAAATCAGATTCGATGTCGGATAATAAAGACCGTGATTCCGATTCCGATGCTCCGGAGGAATTAACCCAGGAGCAGGTAAGTAATATATTCGTCCTGTTTGTTGAAAGATTCAATCGAAATCGCATTTTTGCTTAGTGGCGCTATGTGTTTTGTTTCAGGCGAAGCTGGAAGAGGAAGCACTGTGGAAAATACAGAGAGAGAATAAGAATAGGTTTGTCTTCACTCTCATCACATCTCTTTAGCTCTGTTATCATTATTATGGGTTTAGTTCTTAGTGGTTCGCTTTGAATGCCTTTGAAGGACTTAAAAAAGTTTAAAGCTTTGTTAATTAGGAGTTTATCAAGGAAGATAAACTATTCTCTCTTTGATTTTGTATATCTGATTACTTTGAACTTAGTAAACTATGCAAGGGTTGTTAGCTATGTGTAATCCTTGGTTCAAAGTGGTGGTTTTTGTCGATTCTTCACTCCAACATTAACCTTATTTGTTGCCATTATGTTCTATTGTTTGATCCTAAGGTTTGTTTGTGGACTTGTTGATCTATGAGCTTCCTTAGAAGGTCTCTAAGTTTGGAATGTGTGGTTTTTTTTTAATGAGATTGGTTTCTCTTATGTAGGGTTTCCCGTGAGAAGAAAGAGAGGCGCAAGCTTATGGCAGAGCAAGTAACTCTCCGAAAATCTCGAAAGATTGAAATAATTGAGGATGTAGTAGAAGAAGAAGAACCTGAGGAAAACTCTGAAGCTCTTGCAAACAAGGGATTCCTTTCCAAAGACATCATAGACTTTCTTGCGGAGCGAGAAAAGTATTAAATACTTTATATCCTTATTTCTTGATACATAAACACTTTTAAGCGAGAAAGTATGTCTAAGATTGGTTGATATGTTACATTTCACAGACAAAAAGCTGAGTCAGATTCTGAAGAAGAAGAGATCATAGACGAACTCCCAAGAAAGAAAAAGCAAAAAAGCTCAGGGTATGATCGTCTATTCTTGGCTTACATATTTTAGGATCACTCTCAGATTTGCTTTACTGAAGTCTCTCTGGTGGGTGCAGGATCGAAACGGTTATTTACAAGGAGATTCCACCACCAGAATGCTTGAAAACCGGGTTAGATTTCTTGAAGATGAGGAGAGCGCAAGTCCCCAGATCGTCTTCAGTCATCAAGAACTCCGGCCAAGCTCTCCGACTTGCCACCGGTGCTGCTTTAGCCAAGAAACAGCGACAGAGAAAGTGAAAATTAAGATGTAAAATTTTCATGTGGGCTCAATTCCATAACATTTTTGTTTTAGTTAGCCTTTTTGGCTACTTCTGCTGCTACCTACATGTATCAGATATTTATTTATTACTAATATTGTTCAAACGCTCTCAACACAAAACTCTTTATGAAATACATCAACGTGAAGGCCAATATCATTAAGAAACAATAGGAGAATGTTCATGAAGAATCTGAGTTTATCTCTTGCTACAGTAGACTATGTGTATATAGAATCTAAGTGTATATATTGATCTGAATCAGTTTTGTAGGGACAAAGAACAAATGCTACAAGTTTCTGACAATTTCAGAAACTGTTTTCTCACAACAACAAAAACACAAACAAAATCAGAATTAACCAAAAGGTGTGAATCTTTGGATCAATAAGTTCTGCTTTTAGATTACAAGCCATACCAAATCTCTGAATTCACAGTTCTATACCCCTTTCCATCTCCGGGGGAGCGATCCAAACTGTATAAAGGTTCAGGCGTGTGAACCACATTGATTCTTGATGATGCATCATGGGCCATGGGTTATGTCAGCCTCTCCAAGTCACCCTCTAAAAATTACAGCTTTGTGCTTTTTTACTACCAACTCACGTCTCTGAATTCTCTGCTTCTTCTTCTTCTTCTTCAACAGTAGGAAGCGAACCTTCTCTGCTGAAACCAGGGTTTAGGAACTTGGCGACGAATACCCAAAGCTTGTAAACATCTTCAAAGTTTGTCAAGAAGCTAAGAGAAGCAGTAACAACCTCAAATCTTATAAACCCATTTTTCCCGGCTTCATTCTGCAAGTGCAAAGCACTATCTTCTTTAGTCCGAGCTCTATGGTTTCTTGGTTTTTCATCCACTATACGTATGTGACTCAATATACCAATGCCGAGAGATACACCTTCTCTATCACCGAGTCTCTGAACAATTTCTGGACTAACAAAGCCTTTGCTTTTATCTCTCACATTGAATGCAACCGCGGCACCTCTTTCGTATTTGATCTTCGGCCCATAAATCTGCACAAGGTTCATGTGTCTGCCTCCTGATTCAGGCACTTGTAGTTGCAGTAACGATATCACAAGCCAGTTAATCAGAAACCTGAGTCTTGTTGTGGTTTTATTAAGACCTAACATATTCACATGATCAATATGTCTGCAAACAATCTCGGTTTCGGTGTCTCTCCTATCCCATTCATCATCCGCACCCTCATCATCTCCATTTTCAACATCACTCGTGTTAATGTAATCTTCATCATAAACGCTAGCTAGAGAAGCTTCACCAGGCTCTACTATGCTATGACTAACACGTTCCATGTTAAATGAAACCCGTCTTCCTTTGCTCGGATGTTCATCCTCTACACCCAACAACCTGCTTCTACCACCATCTCTTCCTCCCAATAACCTGAATTCTCCTTCTGTTTCTCGTCTAATAGCACTCTCTTTGATTTCTGATGAAATGTTGGAAGATTTCAAGCCATTTGCAAAGCTATGACCACAGTTTTCTTCCTGTATCTCTTGAACATGGAGATGGTTACTAGAGCTCCTCCTATTCCGCGATGGAGTCGAGTTTGTCCCGTGCTCTGTAACTGACATAACGGCAGCATCAAACGAGAGGACGTCGTTACCATCATACAATGGACTGCTGTAACTCTTCGGTATTGGTTTAGGCGACTGTCGTTGTTTCTGTTTTCTCTTGTTGGTTAACCAAATTGGTGGCAGTGGAGATGCAATCTTATTATGCTGATCAGAACCAAGAGGACTTTGACCCAAATCAATCCAAAACGAATTGTCGGATGACTCATCTTCACTAAAAACCGGACTTTTCATGAGTTCTCCAACCGAAACACTTTCTGTTTCTTCAAAAATTGTGGTGCTAGTAGTTCCATCTCTATCAGAAGATATGTTATCTTCTAGGAGCTCTGTTTCAAACACATCCCTCACTTGTGCTGAAGTGTATGCACCTGAGAAAGCTGGCATCTGAGTTCCTGGACGATGAGCTTCTTTGGTTTTATCGTCATTGTGATCTTCAAAACCAACCAATCCGTCAAGACCATCTACTGAATCACTGAGATATAACGGATATTCAGGCGTGATCTTCACTATACCTGATCCAGTTTTCCCTGATTGACTCTGAAGGCTTCCCATAACTGATTTTTTAATCAACAGGCAACCAAATCCTGTCGGGTCATGACCAAATACACGGTAGAACGAGGTAATGATAAACTCAGGCCGGAACAATGACAAACCAAGCGAATCCATATCTTTGGGACCTAAAGAACCAGCATCAAGCAACACATGCCAATGGTTCTGCTGAGCTAAAGCCATCCACTGGTAAGAATACTTAGTACCCGTAACACGAGACTGAGCAGGAAACACAAACAACCCAACCGCGGAATCCTTCTTCTTCCTCTTCTTATAAGACAACCGTTTCTTCAAATCAGTCGAACAAAGCTTCAAAGTAGGCCATTTAAACCAAGCATTATAAGCCTTTGCGCCTTTCTCCCTCGCTGTCTGCGCCATCCAATTCACAGACTGGCTCTCGTGATCAAACATTGTCAAAAGCCGCTTATTCGACTGAAAAGGATAAGATTCCGCTAACAATCTAAAAGCAGAGCCTCTACTAACTGTGAAAACAAGACCATACTCATTCTCAGGGATGTTCAAATAGTCCATAATCCTAGTTTTAATATCATGTTCCACAGTTCCACTCTCAGCTCCACCGTAAAGCGCATGGTTACTCAAATTGGCAGTTATCTCAGAGAGACTAAACGTACAAGTATCCCAATAGTGCAGAGTCTGAACATAAGAGAAGAGACCAAATCCACAGTAATCAAGACATACCTTAGAAGCTGATGATGATAAGTGACTATACTCATCAGATCTTAACTGATCAATCTTCTCAGAAGCTTGATACTTTGGGTACATGCTCAGAAACTTGGTCAAAGCTTCACGGAGCTCAGGAATTGAGTCTTCTGATTCGATAATACGTTCAGCTGCTAAAGCAGTGGCGCGTAGAAACTCACGCTGCGCGTGAAGTCTAGCTAAGGATCTGGAACGACCCAAGCTTCCATCTCCATTATCTTGGTCAATGTCTTGGGATTTGAAGAGTGAGCCATTCTCAGAAGCTTCTTCTAAAGCTTCCCTGAGCTTATCTTCATACAATTTCCGAATCAGTGCAGCTTTTTTCTTGACATTGAGAGACGAATCAGACCCATCTCTTCTTCTCCTGCTGCTCTTACTCTTGTCTAAGATCAGAGAAGCACAGTGATGAATTTGCTTCCACAGAGAGAAATGCATTTCAAAAAAAACAAAAGATTTAGGAGATTCGGCGAAAAGGGTTTGTTTTTAAGCTCATTATAAAACCCTAGAAGTAACGAACTAGGGAAGAACTTGAAGCAGATCAAAGAAGAGAGAGCTCAAAAATGGAAACTTTGAGAGAAAACAAAAAAAAAGTTTAGAGCTTTAGGCAAGAGAGTGAAGAAACGAAATTGACGGAAGAAGAAGGAGAAGAAAGTAAAAGGAGCAGAAATTCAACAAACAAAAGTACGAGAAAGAAGAAAAACACACAAGGAAGAAGGAATCCAAGAAGAGTCAAAAGGAGCTCAAACCCTAGGACCAGTCTAGAGTCTCTCTCAGGAGAGAAAGGAAAAATAAAATAAATTAATAAAGAAATAAAGCAAAAGGGAAAAAAAAAAACAGATCCCAAAATTTTGCATAGAAATTAAGAAACCACTCTCTTAAGTTATGTATAAGAGCAATCAATTTAATCAATTTTATTAAAGGAAGTGTCTTTGAATAAAAAAGCAAAGGTGACCCCTTTCACCACCAATCTCTCATTTCATTTACTACTACAATGGCTTCTCTCTCTTCTTCTTTAGACACTGTTGAAGAAAAAGGCATTGACTTTAACAACAATATCCAGAAAGAAGCAAAGTGGTGGTTCTTCATGAGCTAATACAATAATGTATGGTAATGGTGGTTATCAATTATTCAATTCCTCTAATCATATTCTATTATATGGCTAAGGTTTTTAAGTCAAATAACACAGAAGAAAAAAAACTTGGAAATAAGTCAAATAACATAAAAAGACATATTAAGGGGGAATATTAACATAGCATATACTATTTGACATTTATTTTATTTTATTCTGAATACAAGACAAAAAAAAAATGGCAGAGGAAAACACAATGTTTGTCTTCTTTTATCGTCCCCCGAAAGAAACGCATTAACTAGTCAACTCTTGCTATTGCGGAATTTTTAAGGATATATCAAAGACCATTTCTCTTTAACTCTTCTCCAAAGTCCAACAAATGATGAGAAGAAAAAAATGATGTCCACAGGAAGATGATAATTCAAAACTTTTCACTAATTTAATAATTTACTATACAATTGTATATTTATTAATATTTTATGTTTACTATATGAATAAAGTAAAAATAATACTAAATCAGACAGTTGGTTGAAACAGACGAAATATATATGCCTACATAAATGTAATGTTGGGTTGTGGGGATACTTTTGCCTACTTTGGACTCCATAGTCCATAGTCCATATACAAAACACAATAACATTATTATTTTGGTAGCATTAACAAAAAATATATATATAAATAACAATTTTGCAGCATTAAGGAAACAATATGGCCAACTTAAAAAAAAAAAAAAAAAAAAAAAAAAAAAAAAAAAAAAACAGGTTGGTAGTTGGTACACACCATTAGACTCAATGACCAACCACAACATTGGTGGGGATAGTCTTGACTTAAAAAAAAAAGAAATGCAGACTAACTACGATAGAGATCTTTATTAATGCAGTAGTATAGTAAGTTCATCGATAGAGGGTATTGTTTAATATGCATGGAACACAATGTGTTATTGGTAAAATAAAATGCTGTCTGTCTTTTCTTATAGAAGAAACTTAAAATCGAATAATAGTTTTAGTTTAGTTACTCAAGTATTTGTATGGTTTTAAATTCTTTGTCCTTTTCAATGAGTCAAAGTATGTGTAATGCTTTCATTCTCCTTTTTTGTGTTTATTGGACGACAAACTAGAATTATTATTCTGGTGTATTAAAGGTACTCATATGTCTCAACGAATAATTTACTTTTAAGATTTTAAATATACATATTTTCATATAACTTGAGAATTACTCGAGTCATATCATTGTGGTACAGTGGTACCGTACGAGTAGTAAAGGTATAGCTCCTAAAATTTCAAATTTGAATTGTGGTTTAAGTATAATCGAATACAATGCAAATTGCAAAGTTGTATTAGTTTGAAGTTAAGCATTAGAGATTCCAGAATATAGTTAAAAGTGTAAAGAGGGATTTTAAATTAAATGACGGAAACAAAAAGTACTTTAGTTACTTTGTACCTGAAGGTTGATGTAGTCATGTAACACAAATTTTGCATACATTAAAGTGTAAAACTAATTCAAAGAAATTGACTAATTTCATCCACAAATTTCTTTCTCGATTAGGCTTTTTGGATATTGAAAAGATAAAACCAAATAATCTTGAGGTGTAGAAAGATTGACTCGATTTTCAGATCGGTTTGGTTTTGGTTTAGGCAAATTCTTTAACCGTTCAACTGGAATCCATTACATCAGATCACCAACAGCAACAAAACACAAAATTTGAAAAGCCGTCAAGTTCTTACATGATCCATGCCTACTCCGATAGAAAAATGGAAAAGAAAAAAAAGATCTTCCATTTGTTTAGCCTTAGAGTACGTACATGCAGCAAAAGCATAGTTTCTCTTCTGAAACTTCTTCTCTCACTCAAGCTTGAATCTTACGACGCTGTCTCAGTCTTCCACCAATACTATTTGGGTTTGGTTCAGCAGACATCTTTCGCTTGCTTCTTGTTTCTCGGTTCTCTTTGTTTGCAGAGTTAGCCATCCTCTCAGTTTCACTGCACTGAGCCTCAAGATCGATGATCACAGGAGTTGCTGGATCCACCTCTTTCACATCTAATGGCTTGAGATCACCATCAGTCACTGAAGTTTGGTTGTTCCCAGACGACAAGAAGCATAATGACTTTCTAGCTGAATCCGGATTCTTGTTTGAGCCATCATCATCATCGAGATTTTCGTCAATTTGATTGTCCTGAATCCCATCAGTTATGAGAAGGAGATGATCTCCTTCTGAAGCTTGACTATCTGCAGGAGCATCAGTTTCATCATCCTCACTTGTTTCTGACTGTTGGTTGGTTTGAATCAGATAATGTGCAACAGACTTATACCCGAGTTTATGTATCTGAGAACAAAAGAAATTCAAAGGGAAAGCCATTAACTTTTGAATCTATCCAAGGACTCAAAATCAGAATTTTCACCATGGATCATACTAATCGAAATAGCTACCTTCCTGTAAGCTGCACCAGTTGGGAGCCACCCTTTTTTTGTACGACAGAAACTGCAGTTGCAGATATCGCGACAGACTGGACAAATCCAGTCCGGATTTTCCAGAGCTTCAAGAACATGTTCTCCATATCTGTTCAATCACCAAAACATAACCTAAAACATTCAGTTCCAATCCTCATTTTGCTGAGCAAAGCAAGCTACTCAATTCCCAGTTGATTCTCACAAAAGGAATTACTCAAAAACACAGAAACAAAGAAGGTTGGAGGCTAATGTACCTCATGTATAAACAATCTCCACAGAATTGACCTCGAACAGAATGGTTACACTGGCTGCATTGGGTATGATAACCTAGCGTCTTCTGCCTGTAAAATCCACAGTAACCATTAAACACATTAGCCTCAATCCTAACCGAATCAAACTACATCTTCAGAGATAAAGCCAAGTGTACAAACCTGCACTGGTGGCAACACTTTCCTCTAACAGGGTCATAAATCCGTTTCCCATTTTTGTCACAACCATCAACAAAAAGCTCCCAAGTTCGTTCTGTGTTACCTAACAGTTTCTCATGCTCCTCAGTGTAAATCTCTGGCCTTACGCCTTCTCCTACCCACAAAACAATCTCTTCTTTAGACACTTTACCCTTCTTCAGTTCAGGTTCCTCTGCGTAGGAAACTGGTGTAGCGTTCTTCAATCTAAAGACCACAACAGAGAAGGCAATAAAAATCATTACTTTCTATTAAAAATCCTAGCTTCCTGTTAAACCCTTGATTTTGAACAGAATCCAAAGAACGAAACGAGAACCACAGAGATTGAATACGAAGAGATTACCTCGAGGATCTCCGAGAAACTGGCGGCTCCTGCTTCAATCTGATTATAAAACAGCGAAATGATTTCTCTAAAAACCCTAGATTTCTCTAAAACCCCTAATTTTGGAAGATTGAAGCAATGTGAACAAAATCGAGAGAAGTCAGTGACTGAAAACGAAGAGATTACCTTGAGGATCGTCTAGAGGAGACGGAAAGCTGAATAGGAGATGTTTCTCGACCCGGATTGGCATTAGAGTTACCGTAACGCCTTTTGGCGGGTCGGATCTCGGATTTGAGTTTGAGAGAGAGATCCATGATTCCGAGATTCTTCATCCTCTGAAGATTCTCCTTGATCCTGTCTTCTCTGCATTTCTCGTAGATCGAGACGTTTGAGTTTCCTCCTCCGACTGTTGGATTAGGGTTTGTGACGGGAATCGAACATTTCGCTCTCGTTCTCACCACAGGCATTGTGAGAGATTGATGAACTGATTTTGGATTCAAAGTTCCAATCTTTCCCTCTTTCTCTCTTTGGATCTCTGGATAAGAAGAAGAAATGAAAGATTTTTTTTTAACTTTTTAAGTGAGTGAAGCGGAACAGCAACGGTCTGGTTTTTTTACTCTTTTTAAAATTCAAAACATTTTTCACCTTTTTAGGTAAATGTGCTTAATTTGCCAACTAATGAAAACGTTGATTGGTTTGTCAAATGGAAATCATATTTATTATCTATCATACATCTGTAAATTTATTTTTCTTAAAGGGCCTTTAGGCTTTAATAACGGCCCATAAAAAATCCCAAATTGTACTACGAAGAAGAATAAGCCGCCATTCTTTATCTTTCCATTCCTTCCTGGAGATTACGCATTAATATATTTAGATCTTAGGTCTTATTAGCTTCTTTATTCGCACTTTTTTTTTTCCTCTACTCGAAGCTTAACGATCGTAACAATCATGGCGACGGCTTCAGGTACCATGATTCCTTCAATTTCTTCTTCTAATACTTTAACCTAATTCTCGATTTCTCTGTTAATTCCCGTTGATGATTAAGAATCTCGCTTCTGATATCTTCTTCTTTCTTTAAATCTATATATTAGTAAATTAGGGTTTTTACTAGTTTTGCTATTGGCTAGATTCATTTTGGCTAAATTCTGGCAAAATTGATTTTATTTTTAATGTTTGAATGTTGTTCTGATATATGTTTTCTATGGGATCTGCAGTTGCTTTTAAGTCTAGGGAAGATCACAGGAAGAAATTAGAATTAGAGGAAGCTCGTAAAGCTGGTCTCGCTCCTGCTGAGGTAGACGAAGATGGCAAAGAAATCAATCCTCACATACCTGAGTATATGTCAAAAGCTCCATGGTATCTCAAGTCTGAACAGCCGGTATATGCGAAAATTCTTCTTTCTCTTGCTTCTCTGCATTGTCTTGGTTGAGAACATTCACACTCATACTCTGTGATTTTTTTTTGTACAGAGTTTGAAGCATCAAAAAAATTGGAAAATTGAACCCGAACCCAAAAAGATATGGTATGATAGAGGTAAAAAGATCTATCAAGCTGAACAATACCGCAAGGGAGCGTGTATAAACTGTGGTGCAATGACTCACAGTTCTAAAGCATGTATGGATAGACCTCGTAAGATTGGAGCTAAATACACAAACATGAACATTGCTGCTGATGAGAAAATCGAGAGTTTTGAACTTGACTATGATGGGAAGAGGGACAGATGGAACGGTTATGATACTTCAACCTACCGTCATGTGGTAGATCGTTATGATGCTAAAGAGGAGGCACGAAAGAAGTATCTCAAGGAGCAGCAACTTAAGAAACTAGAGGAGAAGAACAATAATGAAAACGGTGATGATGCAACCAGTGATGGGGAGGAAGACCTTGACGACTTGAGGGTCGATGAAGCTAAGGTTGATGAGAGTAGGCAAATGGATTTTGCAAAGGTTGAGAAACGTGTTCGAACAACTGGTGGTGGTAGCACAGGAACTGTTAGGTATGGACTACTCTTCATCAAACATGATAACATAAGTTTAAATTGGTGTTTCTACTTGATGCACTAATGGTGTTACCTTTTCTTAATTTCAGGAATCTGCGTATCAGAGAAGACACTGCTAAATACCTGTTGAATCTTGATGTAAACTCAGCTCATTATGACCCTAAAACTCGGTCCATGCGTGAAGATCCACTTCCAGATGCAGATCCAAATGAAAAATTCTATTTGGTTAGTTTGTGATCATCGTGAATCATGTAGTTGTATCTTATATTTTGATGATATGAGAATACTAACTTTTTTTTTCTTCTTATCATCTATCCAGGGAGATAATCAATATAGAAACAGTGGCCAAGCTCTGGAGTTCAAACAGATAAACATCCATTCATGTGAAGCATTTGACAAGGGACATGACATGCATATGCAAGCGGCTCCATCCCAAGCTGAATTGCTCTATAAGAACTTTAAAGTTGCAAAGGAAAAACTGAAAACTCAGACAAAGGACACCATTATGGAAAAGTATGGGAATGCAGCTACAGAAGGTGAAATTCCGATGGAGCTTTTGCTTGGCCAAAGTGAAAGACAAATTGAGTATGACAGGGCAGGGAGGATTATGAAGGGACAGGTATAGTTTTTGATGGTTCTTTCTTGAGTCGAGTGATAGCTGTTGCGATATGAACAGCTTGAGATAAGTTTGCTTAATACGTGTTGTTTATTGTGTACAGGAGGTGATAATTCCAAAGAGCAAATATGAAGAAGATGTTCATGCTAACAATCACACAAGTGTTTGGGGATCATGGTGGAAAGATCACCAATGGGGATATAAATGTTGCCAGCAGACAATTCGCAACAGCTATTGCACAGGTTCTGCTGGAATTGAAGCTGCAGAGGCGTCCATTGATCTGATGAAGGCTAATATTGCTCGCAAAGAAGCTTCTAAAGGTTTGTGTTGTTGACTCTGTTTGTTCTTCTAGTCTCTTATTTGTTCTCATTGTATTGTAACATTTCGGAATATGTTTTGTAACATTGGTTTGTATTTTGGTGATCAGAGAGTCCGAAGAAGGTTGAAGAGAAGAAAATGGCGACATGGGGAACTGATATTCCTGAAGATTTGGAATTGAACGAGGAGGCACTTGCAAATGCTCTTAAAAAGGTAAGAAAGACGCCACAGTTTCAGTTCATATTTTCTCTTGCCAAGACTCTTGTTTCTCTGCCCTGCAAGGTTTATCTGACGTGTTGTTGTTTGTGTGCAGGAGGATCTAAGTAGGAGGGAAGAAAAAGATGAGAGGAAACGCAAATACAATGTCAATTACACCAACGATGTGACCTCCGAGGAGATGGAAGCTTACAGAATGAAGAGAGTTCACCACGAGGACCCAATGAGAAATTTCCCCGGCTGATAAATGTCTTTTCCCTTTCACCATATTAAGCTGAAGAAACCTTGTTTTTAAGTTTCATGTCTTTAAATAAGACCCTTGTTATTCATGTCATTATTTGTTACTGTCTTCATGTCCACCCAAAGATTCATTATATAACGTATGAAACTAGAATAAATTTTCTTAGCCAAATCAAATTAACCATGTTGTATATAAACCACGACCAAGCTTTATATGAATTTTGGTCCAATCAAACCGAAATCCTTTATTAAGACAAAACTGATAATGTATTGTTTGCAAAAGAGCCCTCCAAATTTGTTAAAATGTGAAAGAAAGCTAATTAAATATCAATTTATCTGTGTTTAAAGTTTTAACGAGAGGGGGCTTTTGAATTTTTTTGCTCAACTTCCAAATCGTCGCCGGCGATAGAAACCCTAGATTTGATTCTCCGTCGGTTATATCCAGCAATGTCGTTTTTTCCCCCACAGCAACAACAGACGCCTCAGCCGCTGTTTCAAACTCAGCAAACGTCGTTGTTTCAGCCGCAGCAAACCAATTCCATCTTCTCGCAATCGCAGCCGCAGCAAACCAATTCCATCTTCTCGCAATCGCAACCACAGCAAACCAATTCCATCTTCTCGCAACCGCAGCAACAACAGCAAACGTCGTTGTTTCAGCCGCAACAGTTCCAGCAGCAGCAGCAACAGCTAAATCAGCAACAGCAGCAGCAAGTACAACAACAGTTGTATTTGTTCACCAACGATAAAGCTCCGGCGAATTACAGTACTAAGTGGGCCGATCTTCATCCCGATTCTCAGAAACTCTTGCTTCAGATTGAGTATGCTTTTACTTAAACGCCTAAATTCGTTTCCTTTTTCTCCATAGGCTTTGCTTTAGTGCTTACTGTTATTTTGTTGAATTGTTCTTGTTCAGATTTTGAAATCTTAAAGAATCAATAAATTTAGAATCTTTTTGATGCCGTTGATGGTTATTGATTCTTTGTGTTATCTGTAGAGAGAAGATATTGGAGCATAGAAGTGAAAGTCAGAGATTAGATCAGTGTAGTCGACTTTATGATTCTTCTGTATCCAGTGAAGGGTTTGAGTTTGATGCTAGCCGCATTGTTCAGGTTTGTGGAGTATATCGTTTTATTGTTTCCTAGAGGAATGTTCTGGTTAGCTCAAGTTTGTATAAAGAGCTTTGTTTGTTAACTTGTGTAGGAGCTTGGTGGAATTAATACTGCCATGGACCGACAAAAAGCTGTTTTGCATGAGCTTATGATTGTTGCCAAAGATATGCTGCGTAATGCGGAGATTGCAGTTCGGTCTTTTATGATGCTACAGCCAAGATTTCCTCATTGGAAACAAGGAGGAGGAGTTGTTAGTGTTGGTTCTCAACCATCTCAGGGGCAAGGAACTAATCCAGCTCCAGCTTCTTCTGGTCAACAACAAGCTGTTACTACAACAGTTCAAGTTTCTGATTTTTACCGTGGGATTCCGAAGAAACCAACAGCTTTTCTACTGCAGACAGTTGTAAGGTTTGAGAAGTATCTTAACGAGTGTCGTCAATGGGTTGAAGAGCTGGAGCAATTGCTCGCCTTGGATTCTGACAAGTATAGTCGACATGCTTCTCTTTTAGAATCTCTTCCGAAAGTCATGTCTAATGTTCATGACTTCTTTGTTCATGTGGCTGCTAAGGTATACCGCATAATGATTCTTTCTACTAGCATTCAATGTGGAAACCCTTTTTGAACTCTGTGTAACCTTATATTGGTTTCAATTTGTTTTGTTCAGGTAGAGAGTATTCACCAATATATTGAATCAATGAGAACATCGTATCTTGCTGACCAGCGCCGAAGAGGAGAATGCCATGATCCGTTTCTTGAGGCTGATCGAAGGGAGACAGCAAAGCAGGAAGCAGCTGCTAAAAGGGTCCACCCAACTCTGCATCTTCCTGCTTCTACTACAAGTACACAACCCTCAACACAGGTTGCTGGGTTGATTGCCAGCTCAGCTACTCCTGGGGGTTCAAATCCTCCACAGACATCTGTTCCAACATCAAACCCTTCTTCAGGAGCTGGTTTTTCGTTTCTCAACACACCTGCTTCTGGACCTTCGTCTTCTCTCTTTGCTACACCATCTTCTACTGCTCCTACCTCGTCTTTGTTTGGACCATCCCCGACTCCCACACAGACGCCACTTTTTGGGTCTTCCCCGGCTTCTACATTTGGTTCTACTCAATCTTTGTTTGGCCAGACAACTCCATCACTTACTATGCCTTCACAGTTTGGAGGTACATATTCATTGTCTGTTTCCCTAATTCTCATTTGATATAGGTAGAGTTGATATCAGGATTTGTTCTTGGCGCAATCTTGAGTTCTGCTATTTGTTAATTTGTTCTTGTCATAATTAAGTTCTGTTATATGTGACCCCTTAGGTGCTACACCAGGATCAGGAGCCAGCTTTGGTTCTATGACAGTAAGTACCTTTTTCGGTTTAAAACTCTCATTTTCATCAGATATATTTTGGTAGATCATTACGCCCCAATCTAACAATTGCATTCAATGCGTGCATCCTTCAGTTATGTCCTTGGAATATTGTCTAAACCTGAACTTCTTTTTTCTCTCCCATTGCAGAAATCTTCAAGGCCAAAATCTCGAACTACACGCCGTTAGACATGGGATATCTCAAGTTTCATCCCTCAGCCTGTCAAGTGTCATCCCTCAGCCTGCAACATCGCATCGTGTACATGGCTTGAGTTCATCGTCTTCAGTTGGTGAAGTCGACTTCGGTGCAAGTTCGAAGCAGATCCGTATTCTCTTATGCACCAGTTTGTATTTGTGGCGTTATTCATTGAATTGATGATTGAATGTTCTTAAAAGCACTATCTTATTATCTCATCTTGACCCTTGACAAAAAAAAAAAAAAAAAAAAAAAAAATTATCTCATCTTGACAATGCTATTGTTGTAGAAATGAGTGTTTTTTTTACAGGAATCTTATTCATATAAAAAATAGTCACCCCGATGAAACATCTTTGCCTATCATGGTAGTTGAAAGCTGAAGTTTGCTACTACTAATTCTTCGACTGGAGAAAGTTGATACATCTTCTTGGCTAAGTACACTAGTTCCAAGAAGAATAGTGGTTAGAGGACGATCATGTGTCCCATATGTCTCAAACTCCACAACGCTCCCACGAAACTGCCATTAAACTCGCAAGTCAGAATCTTAATTGGATAATCCGTGTAATAGCCAAATAATCAGTTTTTGATGTACCTTTTCGAAAACATAAAAAGGTGTGGATTCGTTGTATCAGGCATGAAAGAGGTTATGAAGACAGCAACAGAGATCTTACTAGGAAACATGTCAGCTGCAAGACCAACTGATATCCCTCCGAGGCTATGTGCAACGAGGATAACCTTATCCTCTGAACCAAACGACTCGAGAACTTCAAGCAACGGCTTAGCGTAATCCGCCAAAGTCTGAATCTCTTCCACTTTGCTCATGTTCACACCAGAAGCCGTAAGATCAACAACGGTTACACGGTGGCCTGAAGCTTCCAGCACCGGTTTGACCTTGTACCAGCACCATGCGCCGTGGCAACCGCCGTGAACAAGAACATAATGTTTCATGTTCTCTTTCTCAATTGATTGATATTTGTCTTTTTGCTTTCTTCTAATGTTGTGGTTGTTTTGTTGTTTTTCATTTATGGTGAGACAGTTTCTCATTGAACTGTCAGTGTCACTCTCCAATTATTTTGGACCATTAGATATTACCTCGTGCGTAAATTCTATTGTTGTCTTTTTTTTTTTCCACATATTTTGTGAACAGAACAATAAAAAAACTTATTCCCATGAAAATTATTGATATTGTCATAGATATTCTTGCTTAGGGATATTTATCAGCAATCTTTAGAAGACGATCACAGAGTTCATGAGGCTTGGAAAACATAGGCATATGATCTGCATCTTTGATCTCCATCACTTCTTTAACCGGAGAGTTCTCAATCATCCATCGTTGGAAATCTACACGTATACCTTTATCTTCTCCGCATACGATATACACACGACTAATCGATCCATATCCTTGTGCCGTTAAGCTTTTAGTCCCCGTCAGATTACTAGTAATAGCCGGTGTGACTCTCATCAACATTTTGGCCAATTCATAATCCTAACAATCAGCAAAACAAACAATTCATCAAAAACAAAGTCCCCAATTAGGTTTTGTAAGAAACAGAGCATTTTCTTGAGTCTTACTTCGATAGGAGAAAGTAGATACATATTCTTCAAGTAGTTAGGTCCAAGAAAAGCAGTCTTTAGTGGATGGTCATCTGTTCCATAGCTCCCTAACTCGAAGTCCATACGTTCTTCTTCTGTAATGCTTCCGAGAAACTGCGTTTTCAATCACATCTTAAAGATCAAAATGACTCAGAATTAAAAACAATATTGTATCATACGTCTCCTTATGATCTTTGATTTCATGTACAAAACCAAAAACATGAGGTAAATAACTTAAAAAAGACTCTCAAAATTCGTTTTTGATCAACACATTTCAAATTAATCATCATGTTTATAACTAAGGAAAGGAACCCTAATAACTTGATGTACCTTTTCGAACACGTAAGAAGGTGGATTCGTTGTGTCGGGCATAAAAGAAGTAACGAAGACAGCAACAGAGATTTTACTAGGAAACATGTCGGCTGCAAGAGCAGCCGGTATTCCACCGAGGCTATGCGCGACGAGGACTACTTTATCATCCGAGCCAAAAGACTCAAGAACCTCAAGCAACGGCTTAGCGAAATCCTCCAAAGTCTGAATATCTTCTACTCTGCTCATGTTCACACCATGCGCCGTAAGATCAAAAACCGTGACACGGTGGCCGGAATGTTCAAGCATCGGCTTCACCTTGTACCAACACCACGCACCGTGGCAGCCTCCGTGAACTAGCACATAATGCTTCATCCTCTCCGTTTCTTCTTTCGTGAGTGTTTTGCCTTTTTTTGGTATGTGATGTGGCTAAAGTGACGATATGATGATTTATTATAATGGTGAGGGGGTCTCCACGTTATCGCTTTGAAATCTCACAATCGATATCAGTCAACTACTCTGTTTTGTGGCGATAATCTTGAGGTGGATCTCTCTCTCCATTATATCTATTTTTAGAATTTTCAATGATACATTTTCTTTTACCGACAAAACGTTTTTCTCAAATGTGAAAATGAGAAAGATATCAATGATTAATGAAATATTAAAGATTATTGTCCACTGAAGTGGGTGATTTGATTGATGAGATTGGGAAAATAACTTGAGATAAAGATAAAGATTTTAATATTATATTTTCAAATAAATTTCTATGGTTTGAATTACACACATAAAAATCTATGACATTTTGCAAAATTATTTGAAAAAGCATATTGATAAGTGATGACTGCTTAGGATTGGTTTCAATTCATTTACATAAAATTTTATGTCAAACTGACAATTCTAGTATCCAAATTTTGGTTTCCAATTCTGCTTTAGATACATGAACACAATCTGAATTTAAGAGAGCAAAAAAAAAAAAACAGAATCAAATCATAAGACAAAAGAAAGTTTTTTCCTTCATTTTTATTTTGTCTCTTTATTGAAAAATCAATTAGCTTTCCGTTTGGACTACGTTTGTATTTTTTGTTCCACTCCACGTAATTGTGACCTAATTCAGTAGAAAAGATAACAATGATAAATCTAAAGGGGACGTTTGGCTTTGCCGCAATAAAGAACGTTAAGAGGAGGCTCAGCTTCAGTGTAGAGAGACTTCTCATCGTTCCAAACACGAACATAGAGCTCTTGTCCTAAATACCTCCTCGACCATATTTGTGACCTTAGATTCCACATTCCTTTGTTATCCAACGACACCAATATGGTTGTCCACGATAACGGATACACCTTCATACACACAATCATCGTTGATTACTTATTAGATATTTAGATTCAATCATATTGTTTCTAAATAAGATTATTACCTGAAAAGTGTGTCTTGGAACAGCATCAACCAAGTTGTAACGTTTCCTCATGGTCACGTTCCATGTCCCTGACCCGTATCTGTAAAAGGTAATCAATTACGTACGGTTTAAGTTATGAATAACCGGAACCGGTTTAGATAACAGAGGGCAATGTGTTTGCTTACCCGACAGCATAGGCGCTAGTACCGTCCATGTGCCAAGATTGAATTGATCTTTCGTCGTTTTGGAAAACGATTTCGACGAACTCATGAAGTTCAACGTCGATAACCGATGTACCAATATGAGCCGGTCCGGTTGTTGGAGTGCTAATGATTGTCTTGAAATCGAACACGCCCGAGATGTTGTACCAATCAGCGAGTTTCAATGGTGTTGTTGGGTTGATGTATGATATTCGGTTTACTGTGTACCGAAGCTTCCCGTAGATCAATGTGGCTGCATTGGCTAGGACTAGAGTTCGGTTTATTGGTATGGTCCCGTAATGAAATGATCCTTGTGGGTTTGGCCTTGCAGCATTTGCCGTCAAATTCATCCTAAGAATCAGAAAAAGTTAAAGTCAAATTAAGCAGAACCAATCTAGACTTGTACGGTTCGATTTAGTTCGGTTATGTTCGGTTTGGTATTAATACCTAATGGTTCTTGCTTGTTTCATGGACCAATGGATATGGTAAGTAGGACCAATGGGGAGAGGCCCATATGCAGCGTTTTTGGAGCCTTGGTAACGGAGACTCGCGGTTGTGGTTAGTACCGGTTTTGTAAACCGGGTTGAGGCCACGATGAAATAGTCCCTCACAGAAGCTTTTAAAGTGACCAGGACGGTCATGGACTGACCAACGTGGACGTCAAGCGACTCATAACTCTCCTGAAGAGTGTGAGCGCCTTCTACTTCAATGAGGCTCATTGTGTGATTTTGAATCCTAAAATTTATCGATGTAGCTATACCGACATTGGATACCCGGAACTTGTATGTTTTACCTGAAGATAGACAATGAAATTAAAGACATATCAAAGACTAGAACAAGACCATGCACGATGTAATATTAAAGATTTGTTATGATGACATTACCTTGTTGACCGGTAAAGATTAAACCTTTAGAGACTCCATTGATGAGAAGAGCATCAGGAAGAGGAAGAGCAGAGCCTGCGTCGAGCGATTTTCGCAAGTCCTAGAGATCACAAGAATAGTTAAAGAAAAACATTTGAAAACATATAAACCAAATCCTTACTTTTTTAAAAACATCAAATTTGCTTTTTATTCATTCACATAGGACTTTTGAAACGATCTTGAGTGTATATCTAGGCTTTGTACTGGTATGTACCTTGTGGGTCATATTTGAGAACCAGTCAGAGACGAGGAGGGTGAAATCTCCATCGGGTGTTGGATAAGGAGTCGTAATAACAGATCTCTGGTTAATGTTGAGAGCACCAAAAGCACCACTGGCTCGGTGCAGTGACGTGGAAGCGAAGTAAGTGTAAGTACCGATTTGATCTTTAAGTTGAAACTGGTAAGTCCAGTTCGAGTTTGGTTGGATCGGACAGTTTGTTCCCAATACTCCATCTTGCCACGATGTCCTCCTCTGCTTCACTCCATTCCTACACATATATTACAAAACCGTGTTAAAGGTTTTTTTTCATATTTGTCTAAGCGCACAAATACAATCAGTTATATAGTTACATACCAGGTGATGAGGAATGGCTCGTCCAGCTTGTTAATGAGATTAACAACAATGTTGTTGTTTGTGACCGCTTCAATCGCTGGACCAGGGAACTGTCCATTGATAAGAATGACCTACATCGTTCGTACCAAAGTATATAATATCAAAAATTTCATAACGACAATTAACATACTTAAAAAGAGCAAAGAGTGTATGTATTCATACCTGTTGAGGAACACCTAAAGGAGATCTTGTACCATAAGTAACAGTCCAAGTGTAGAACATATATGGGTCTTCTGCATTAACCAAAACAGAGCCTAACCAAAACAGGGCTCCTATGAATAATTTACATACCAGGAGATTGGTCTGTTTCATTTTTGTAAGACGAATAGAATATATAATCTTGATCTCTCTTAATACAAGATTCAAGATCAAGAATTAGACTTGTTTGTATGTGTTATGGGTTCCACCTCAGGACGATCTTATATACATGTACGAAGCTAGAGATGGGACTAAGTAAGTGTTTTAGTATATTATTAAGTTTTGTCAGCGAGGACGACGTGAATCCCCATGCATCACAAAAAAGCCTCAATTGCTCTTTTGCGGCGTACTTCATGCAAAATGCTTGCCTTGACAACTTTTTAATTTAAATTTTACGCGATTTAGTAGACATGATGAGATTTGTAATTATATATGTGTGTGTACTACTATAATTTCTCAAATTACCAAGTTTTTCTTTGTCGGCAAGAGTATTAGTTATATTTGGCCCTACTAAGTAGTGTCGGTCACTATTATAACCAAACGTTTAATTAGTCAAAAGAAGAGAAAAATAAACCCATGCAATACAAAATTTATATTCTTAAATACAATAATGTGTGTTGTAGAAGTGTTATTGATCCAGTAGTTGATCTATACACTAATAGCTTATATATGCAATTCAAGTTTAGATTTTTTAAAAATCAGAACTAGGTTGATAGGGTGACTTAGTATTAGTAAGGTAGCAAATGACTTGGTAGTAGTGCACACAATTTTTTCAGATTTGACTATGGAAGTTCCAAAATACATTAAAATAAAATAAATCAGTATAGAAAAGTAGATCTTGATCTATGATTAAATTCTTTGTTCCCTCATACGTAAAATAGTATAAATATATAGGTTGACTTTAAAATTTGGTGTATGGCAATAGAATCTATAATTAAGAAAACCAACAATCACGAGCACATAATTGATTTCTTAAACTAACTAAAACATAAGGAGTGTGCTTCTAAGTTATACCTCACAAGATTCCAATTAGCATTAACTAGTTTTTGTAAACTAAAGTTAAAAGTAAGTGAAGTCAAACCAAATGATATTTACTCCAAACCATGAGAAACAAGGTGATGCATCCCTAGAAGAGATCACATATTGGGAACAGAAAGAAACTCAAATTAATCACACATGAATTCTTTATCACTAATTAAGCTCGCTTGTATCATGTGAATCTGTATATCCTAATGTATTTATATGACATAAAATGTATTTATACGTAAAATGTGTACTAACATGCATGTGTATGTATGCTTCCTCCGTCCTCATCTTACGAAGCTTGTCTTGAAACTAGCAAATCGATTTCAGAGCCATTAATGGATTCATCCTTTTAATTTGGAGTTTAAGAAGTTTCATGCCTTTATTCCTTAATCTCTCAAATGTTGATTTTATGTACATTAAGGTTCTACAAAACAAAACTCTTTAAACAATGTACAATTCCTATGACTCAGTGACTAATTTGCAATTGTAGTAGAAATAAATCATAGTGGCTTAAAGTGGATGTATCACAAATAGTTTTTATCGTTACCAATAATCTCCACAAGAACATTGTCCATTCTCAAAGCAATGAAACCGAGTAGAGTCCCTTACGGTTATCTTCCTCTTTGTGATGTTCGATATGAACTTAATAGCACCGTGACAATCCACACAAGACCTCAAGTTCTTAAACACCTTAATCGCCGTTCCTTCTTCTGTCGATAGAATTGCAAATGCAACAGCAAGTTTCTCGCTATGATACACAAGATTCTCTTCTTTTTGTTCATCTTCTACATCGTGCAATACAAGACTCGTAGCCGGAACATACCCTTCTTCTTTCATCTTCTTCCTCAATTCCCTCAAGAACTCAACTATTTGGTTATACATTGGATGCGAAGTATCCGCTGCTATGAATACATGACGCTTCCGTTTTATCTCGGTCCAGCTTGAACCAGGCCTTTTGGTGACTCCGATTTCTTGCATTCTCTTTCTCATTTTCCCTTCTTCCTCCCATTTACCTGCTGCAGCATAGATGTTAGCCATTGTAACATAAGTAACAGGATTTTCGGGTTCTATCTTGAACAGTTCTTGAGCCGCTTCCTCTGCTAGGTCAATGTTTCCGTAAGTGCTACACCCACCGAGCACAGAAGCCCACAGAAACTTACTCGGTTTCATCGGCATTTCACTAATGACGCTCTTTAACTGTTCGAATCTTCCAGACCGAGCTAAAAGATCAACAAGACAAGTGTAATGATCAGAAGTATGAGATAACCTGTGTTTCTCAGTTATAGAATAGAAGAATTCGAGTCCTTTTTCGACCAATCCGGCATGAGTACAAGCGGAGAGGACGTTTACAAAGGTAACATGGTCAGGTTTAGTGCCGGATTTGAGGAGCAAGTCGAAATATTTCAAGGCTTCATCAGGTTGCCCATTCTGAGCACACCCTCCGATCAAAGAAGTCCAAGAAACTAAATCGGGTTTAGGACATCCATCGACAACGTGTTTTGCACTTTCAATATTTCCACATTTGGTGTACATATCTACAAGAGAGCTTGATGCAAAAGAGTAAGGATCAAACCCAACTCTTGTCATATATCCATGAACTTGCTTCCCTAGCTCTTCTGTTGTGAGATCAGCACAAGCATTCAAGACTCCAGCAAAAGTGTATTCATTGGGCCGTTCACAAGAACCTACCAACTCGGAAAACAAAGAAAACCCTTCCCGCCATCTACTAGACTTGAAATATCTATCTATCATTGATGTCCACGAGACAACATCTTTCTCAACAATCTTATCAAATATGTTTCTTGCTTCATCGATACAGCCACATTTTCCATACATATCCATCAATGAACTCCAAAGCACTTCATCTGAATCCAAACCAGCTCGAACGATATGCCCATGAATCTCTTTCCCTCTACGGATACATTTAACCGCAGCAGCAGCAGCTACTGCAATAGAAACTGTAAAAATGTTTGGTCTTGAATTCGGTACCCGTTGCATCAAACTATACAACACCAATGCCTCTTCAGGCTGATCCTTCTTAACATAACCCGTAACCATAGCCGTCCACGAATAACTATCTTTTTCAGTCATTTCATCAAACAACTTCCTCGCTTCCTCAAGCAACCCAACCTCCGCATACCCATTAACCATTACATTCCACGAACACAAATCTCTATTCGGCATTTCGTCGAACACCTTCCGTGCATCAACCAAGCTACCACATTTCGCATACATTCTCAAAAGACGGTTCCATATAACAATCCCAGGTACAAACCCAGAAGTCCTAATGTGTTCATGGACCTTCTTACCTTCTTCAAGAGCACGTGTTTGGCTACAAACTTGAATGAGATTGCAATAAGTAGAAGCAGGTGGCTTCTTAGCCCGACCCAGAAGTTGAACAGCTTCTCTTAAGAGCTTCTGTCCACATAATACATCAATGGCTTCACCAAATCTATTAGCTCTACATAATCGCTCCACCACAACACCACCGTCCTCATGGTTCGGATTGAAGAACTTTTTATCTGAAAACCGCTTCAGTGAGGCGTGAAAAGATGATAGATTTCTCTTTAATATAAATCCATGGAGAGTAGTTAACTTTCTCGCATTTGAATGATTCATCTTCTTCACCAAAACAAAAAGAGTTCAAATTCAAAGATCTCGTCGGCGGCAACATAAGAAATCCACCGATTGCTTTACTCTTAAGAAACCCTCTACCTGACTTCGAAGGTTCCACAATCTTTGTAAAAAATCAAAAGTAAAAACAAAAAAGCTCCGATGCCGGGAATCGAACCCGGGTCTCCTGGGTGAAAGCCAGATATCCTAACCGCTGGACGACATCGGATTTGTTGTTCTATCTCTCATTAAGAGAAATATAAATCCAACATTATATAGATTTTGTTTTTGTCGTACCCAACATTATATTTAATTTTTTGCTGAATCATTATTTTATTTTAAAATGGAATCACGCTTTGTTCCTTGTTTGTCACTAGAAAACAGCATCTTATTTCATTATTCATCTTTTTACAAGATAAAACTAAGACCATCCAAACATTCAACCTTTTAGTTGTAGAGAATGAAAGAATCTTTGAAACTATAAACATCCATTGTTTGCCAAATCACCAATAAATATCTACAGATACATTATTCGATTAGAATATATATGTATAGATAATCATTCACAATTTTGATTGGTTTTTTCAAAAAAATTGATCCAAGAGTTTAGTTCGAAATTTCTGTTGAAATATAAGTGACTCATTTTCAAGTAAAAGTTGAACTATCTACATATATATTTTTGGAGCTATTTTAGCAAATAAATCCTAGACTTGAACTTATTTACAACTCAATGCCATTAGCATTAAATCTTTTTTCCAAACTAATTAATTTTACTTTACATTCTTAATTTAAATTGTCAATCACATTATCAATCAAATTTAATCCAAACAAACTTCACATCAATCCCTTAAAATTAGCATAAACATATTTGTTAACAATATTTAAAACAAAATTTTTTGTTTAAATAAATATTATTCTTACTAAAAGTTTTTGTTTAAATAAATAAATCATGTATTTGAACTTATTTACAATGTCATGTTACTGACATTAATTATTTAGGAATGAAAATATTTAATTAAAGATCTAAATCTTCTAAATCTTCTAAATCCTTACTTTTAGATTTATTGTGTCATTACCTTAAAGGTAACAAATATTAACTTTTTAAATATAATTATTTATATATTTAAACTTAATAAAACATTATCAATATTTAAACTTATAAAAAGTTTAATATGTCACAATTTTTTAACATCATTATATAATATATAGAGTTTAAAAAAAATTCAAATTTTTTCCCTTATATTTTGTGATTCGAAATTTTAAAAATAAACATATATTAACCAATTGGCAAAAAATGTGTGGGTTCAACGTCCCGCATCGACTAAAATATTTAGACAATGATTCGTAAACATATCATAAATAAGATCAACATTAATAAAATCAATGGGTTTTTTTACGAGACGGGTTTGGCATGAAGAGTTTGGCATAACGTTATTTAATAACAACTGTAAATTATAAAATAAAAATATTTTATAAATAGATACAATTTACAAATATTTATATATACTAACTTTAAAAATAAATTGTTCCGCAGTACGCCGCAGATTAAAATCTAGTAAAATTCTATTATTGATGACAAATATTATAAAATTCTAAAATTTCGAAATTATATGACTGAAACGAAAACCAAATAATCAACCCATGGGATTCTTACTTAGATTAACCAAAGACATCATTGGATTCTGGCAGATAGAAACGAAGAAGAACCTTATCCTCAAATTAGCTAGACAGAGCAAAAGCCATCGTTTGTTAAGAACAATAATACAAAAAAAGTTAGGGACACGTGTCGCGAACCCACGATCGAGAATCTAATCAATCAACGGCATCAAAATCTCGACGTCTTTATTACAAACAAAGTCGAGACGTTTCAGTTCCTCCTTGAAAGAAAAAAACGATTCTCATGATAAAGAATCTGGATTAGTTGGACACGTGTCCTGGTATAGTTGGCTAACAGTGAGCCGTTTCTTTTGGTCCGTCCGTTAGATTCCTTGTGGTCTTTATTGTTTATAGGTCCTAGGCATTTTACATGCTACTGTGTTTCGGAATATCTTTTTGTTAGAGGAATCAAATGTTATTTTGAAAAAATTGAATGCTATTTTAAAATTGAAAGAAATTTGTATTTGGCTAGCAGGAAAAAGCATGGAATAAAGTAGCTTTGCGTACTGGGATCTTTTACATTGGATTATGCGAAAGATCCTTTTTTCTCATTTTGCTAGAGAATTCTTGAGTTTTATTTCATATAATAATATTAAGTATAATTCACCTTTTGAACGATATAAGTTTTGATTAGTAAAAAAAATGGATGAGTAGTGGAATAATTTGCAAGAAATAATGGTGCTACATAAGAATGATCAACCTAGTTTCTTGAAAAGAATATCAACACTGAAATGAACAAAAATATTCATAATACGATAACCAAAACCAACTAAACCATGAAAAGGGCACTTATAAACACAAAGGTTACGTGATTTCTTGAAACTAATGCTCACCGTGAATGTAAATGGACGTTGCGTGTGGTAAAAATAAAGAAAAGACAAAGAGATCTTTTGACCACTTCACTCTTTTAAAATCACATACGTATGTGTCGATTTCTAATACAGCTAGTAGCTTGTGTTAGCAAAATTTAGTATAATTTTTTTCCGGGTAAAATGTTTAGTATAATTTTTTAGTAAAATTTAGCAAAATTTAGTATAATTTTTCTATTCGAAAAGATAAACTAAAGCGAATATGTCCTATACTAGTAAAGATTAATTATTTATACGGCTCTACTAATTTAGTCTAGTTATATGATAGTAGTACAAACTGAAGTACGAATTTATGTATCGTACTACTTGCATAAACGTACATGTGGTTTTGCCTATCTAAGAACATCGTTTAATTAAACCCGATTGTATAGTTTGAATGTTTTATCGGTTTTTAAACGAGTGGTTCGAATTCCATGAAACCGAGATTTCAGTATAGCTCTGTGTTTGAGATACAATAACAAATACATGAATCCATAGCCCATAGGCCATACACGGTTATGCCCATTCGGTATTGTTGGTCTAGCAAAGTTATTTCTGACGATGTGCTACATGTACTATGTGGTACATACCTTTTTTATATTCAACATTTAATCTCATATCATGTTGACTATAAATGTATAACTTTCAAGCTCATAACATTTAGGTTATAAAAAGTCAATATTTGTTGTAGTCTAAATCTTCTTTATTTCAAACGTAATTTTTTACTCCAAAAAAGTGTAACTTATCTACTTTTAATTGTTAAAGTAGGAAAATAAAATTTGATTTTTCTTTAAAAAAGTAGAAAATTGTTAATTTTGTACAAATAAATTTGATCTTTCTTAGTTATAGTTTGATTTTGTTAATTCCTTATTTTTAATTTTTTATCCAATAATTGAGTTGCTTTATTTTATTTTTAGTCTTTCAACAGATTCTTTTTATATTATCTTTAATAAATATTTTAGTGGGATATTTCACAGCCTGAACCACTCCATATGCAGAAAATAGTGTTTGTAAAATATTATAGATTCTTCAGAATCCTCTTTTTAAGACTAATTTGGGAAAATATTAAATACAGGATAACAGGAATATGAGAATCTTGAATGAGAAGAGCACTAAAAACAAAATAAATAACAAGTTTCCCAAAACTGAAAATTGTAATATAATTAATAGCCGAATTAAAAGGAAAAAAATCCTTAAAGAAAAATATAAAAAAAGAGAAGAATAAATATATATAAGTGAGTGTAACGATTCGCCGCGTGTGTACGGGCATCACAAAAAGATTCTTTCTTCCATTTAAAGATAAATCTAATTTTAATATTGACAAAAACACCCTCAAGTCTCCACTTATTTACAGCGGCTACGGTTCACCGCGTCCTTCTTCTTCTTCCCTAATCTCATTTTTTTTTTGTTCTCATTTATCTTCTTCAGCATCTTCATCATCTTCTTCTATATATACCTCTTTAAGCTTGCTTCTCTTTGTCTTTATCTTGTCCGATGGTTCAAACAGAAACCGATCAAAGGATGGGTCTTAATCTGAATTTGTCTATCTACTCTTTACCAAAACCCTTATCTCAATTTCTCGATGAAGTGTCGAGGATCAAAGACAATCATTCCAAACTGTCTGAAATCGATGGTTATGTCGGAAAATTAGAGGAAGAAAGGAACAAAATCGATGTTTTTAAACGAGAACTCCCTTTATGCATGCTCTTATTGAACGAAGGTATCTTTTATTAAAATTCTCTCCTTTTCTTTTTTTTATCTTCTCTAATCGATTCGTGTTTTTGTTTAAAGAGATTGTTTTTCTCTGTGTAGCGATTGGGGCGTTGAAGGATGAGGCTAGAAAAGGGTTATCACTGATGGCATCTAATGGGAAATTCGATGATGTTGAAAGGGCAAAACCGGAAACTGATAAGAAGAGCTGGATGAGCTCTGCCCAGTTATGGATCTCGAACCCTAATTCCCAATTCCGATCGGTACGATCAAAAAGCAACCCTTTTTATGTTTTGTGAAGAATCATATGTTGTGTGATTGATCTTGTTGACCTTATGATCATGTTTTGACAGACAAATGAAGAAGAAGAAGATCGGTGTGTGAGTCAGAACCCATTTCAGACATGTAATTACCCTAATCAAGGAGGGGTATTTATGCCATTTAACCGTCCCCCACCTCCTCCACCACCAGCTCCTCTGTCTCTCATGACTCCAACATCAGAGATGATGATGGATTATAGCAGAATTGAGCAGAGTCATCATCATCATCAATTCAATAAACCTTCTTCACAGAGTCATCACATTCAGAAGAAAGAGCAGAGAAGGAGATGGTCACAGGAACTTCACCGTAAATTTGTTGATGCTCTTCATAGGCTTGGAGGGCCACAAGGTTAGTCCTTAACCTTAGTAAAGGATCAAACTTTGCTTTAGATTTGATTGATTGATTATACTGAGATTGTTTTGTATTGTTGTTGTTGTTGTTGTTGTTGTTGTTGTGAGACAGTTGCTACACCAAAGCAGATTAGAGATTTGATGAAAGTTGATGGTTTAACCAATGATGAAGTCAAGAGCCATTTACAAGTAAAAGTTCTCATCTTTTACAGTAACTTAAACTTTGATGTGTGGATGAATGAATGATTTTGACAGTGCGGTGAAATGAAATTGTTATTGCAGAAATATAGAATGCATATCCGTAAGCATCCGCTGCATCCGACAAAGACTTTGTCATCGTCGGATCAGCCAGGTGTGTTAGAGAGAGAATCGCAGAGCTTAATAAGTTTGTCGAGGTCGGATTCGCCACAAAGCCCACTTGTTGCAAGAGGGTTGTTCAGTAGTAATGTTGGTCATAGCTCAGAGGAAGATGAGGAGGAGGAGGATGAAGAGGAGGAGAAGTCTGATGGACGTAGTAGCTGTAGAAATGATGAAACAAAGAAGAAGAGACAAGTGTTGGATCTTGAGCTTTGAAAGTCTGCATAGTGAATGATATAATCTTTACCAACTTATGTTATATATGCTCAAAACTTTGAGTTTGTTCGGGAGTTTTTGTAGATGTAAACATGAGAGTTGAAATAAGGAAGAGGATTTTGAGCAAAAAGTAGGGTTTGTTTTTGCAAGAGGAAATAGATAGAGAAGAGTGTTCGAAATCCTCTGTGTTTTTTTTTTTTTTTTTTTTTTACTTCATAAGTAAGATAAACTCATATATCAAAGATTTTGTTTTTATACTTATTACAGTCTCAACCATGTGAATGAAGGAGTCATTTGTTTAGTTTTACCAGCTCGTCATACTAATTACCTTTTACCTTCGAAAACAGAGGATGAAGAAACATCACAATCTTTGTCTCTTTCTGTAACTCATCGTTTTCTACAAATCTACGTAATCTGAGAGAATAAGTAAGGGGAAAAAAAATAAGAATCTTTTATTGCATAAAATCGTACGAAAAGATAAGATTTTTCGTCTGAAAAACGACAAGATTTATTTTCACTATTGAAGGAATTGACAATGTATATAGAAAAAATCTACTCACTGATTAGTGATTTGATGAATAGTTTACTTCCACGAGATTTGCATGTTTTGTGGATAAAGCTTCTTGCACCATGTAACATACATTAGCCAATAGTATAGGGTAGATATTTATCTTTTGACATAATTTTCTTCAAATTTGTTATTTTTATTCAAAAATTCAAATAGTTACTCTCTGCTTTTCACAATTAATGAGTGTATATACTAAAGACATTTAAGCGGCAATGGAATATTTGTTCAAATTGGTTCGGTCGATTCAGTTTCTAAACCCAACCGGTTTATTCACCCGGTTATTTCGAGTCAATTTATGTGGTTTTGTGGTCTCTGGGCCTCACGGGGCCGCCTCTCCGTCTTCATCAACATTCTCAAACTCTTTTACAAATCTAGGCTCGACGAGGGTTTAAGCAATCACCGGAGCTCTTAGTCTCTTACGCTGTGAGCTAAGAACCGACCTTTTGCTTAGTTTCTTTCAAGTCTCCAATCAAACAACCATGAGAGAAATTGTGACGATTCAAGTTGGAGAATTCGCAAACTTTGTTGGCTCTCACTTTTGGAATTTCCAGGTTAGAGAAGCAAAACCTCCTGTTGAACTCTCTGCTCCGATTCTTTTAACAATGGATTCTGGGTTTTGTCTGTCTCTGTTTTTCATTACAAAAGTGTTTGTCTTTTTTGCTATAAATCGATTGGGTTTGCTAAAGTTGAGAACTTTTACTTGAAATGTAGGATGAATTGCTCGGATTGGCTAGTGACCCTGAAAGCGATCCAATCTTTAGAAACCATAATCTCGACATGGATGTTCTCTACCGCTCCGGTGAGACCCAGCAGGTGAGAGATGATTGATATTTCGTTGACTTTGATCAATCTCACTTGTTTTTGCAAATCTCAACATTTGTGTGGCGGAAATTTATACAGGGGGTTGCTACATACACTCCTCGTTTGGTTTCAGTCAACTTAAAAGGTAATAATCTTAGCTTTATCTTTCGATTAGAAGATTCTGGATTTGATATATAATGGTGGTTTATATGTTTACATCTGAAACTGTTTCGTCTTTCAGGGGCACTAGGGACCATGAGCTCACGCGGTACACTTTACAACGAAGGTTCTTCATCAAGATCAGATTCTTCAGCAACCTGGTCAGATTTGCTAAGTTTTTATGGTTTTTAGGTTAATTCAATCTTAGTGCATATAAAACTTGATTTTAGAGTAATAGCTTGTTCTTCAATTCAGGTGATGTGAATAATGTGATCTTATCTTTAATTTTGTGTCTTGTAGGTTTGGAGATGTTGATACTCAGAGATCTGAACCTCGAAAGAGGAACTTGTTTCTGCAAAGTTTGTACGAGGAAGAACATGTAGTGGGGAAAGAAAAGGCGAAAGAGATTGAGGACAAAGATATTGTTGGATGCTTAGATGAGGAAGTTGAATGTTGGACTGACTTCTCTAAATCCCATTATCATCCTCAAAGTTTATATGAATTGAACGGATTATGGATGGACTCTCAGGCTTTTAACAATTATGGAATTGGTAAAGACGTTTTCTCTGAGGCTTCACGTGGAGAGGAAATATGTGACAGACTCCGTTTTTTCGTGGAAGAGTGTGATCATATTCAGGTTAAGCTTGAGACATTTTTACCTTTTCTTTTCAAACTTCTTTTACTTTCTAACAAATAGTATACGTTAATGATGATTACAGGGTATTAAGTTCCTAGTGGATGATTCGGGAGGATTTTCCGCTGTAGCAGCGGATTTCCTTGAAAACATGGCAGATGAGTACACGAATGTACCTGTATTGCTATATTCCGTAAGGACTCCAATGTCACAGATGAGCTCGAAAAAGACAGTTTCAAACAAGCTTCACGATGCGATATCGTTTTCTCGACTCTCATCCTTTTGTAAACTCTTCACTCCAATCGGTTTACCATCTTTGACAGGAAGTACGCAACATTCTAACTCTCATTGAAACATAACTCTTTTGATTTTCTCTCAATGCAACTGACGATTTCATGTGTCTTGTTTATCTGTTTTGTTGATTTTTAAAGGTAAAGCATCAAAATTTCTTAATCTCGGTGATGAGAAACCTTATCGAAGCAGTGCAGTGTACGCCGCTGCTCTACATTCAAGCACAATACCTTTCCGAATGCAACCCACTAGCTCAGATTCAAGTGAAGTGTCAAATTCTATGGATGTTAATACACTTGTACAGCTTTTAACGGGTCGTGGTAGACAAAACATAGTGGCGATTTTAGATTCTGCAATGCCAGCTCCTACATTAGCAGGGAAGCAATTAGAGAATACTCTTTTAACGAGTTTGCAAGCACTAACGCCGGAAGTAACTGAAGATGTAGAAGACAATCAAGCGGTTGAGTCAATGTGTATACTTGGAGCCCTTAGATCAGAAGATAAAGAAGCATTGGTTTCAGAAGTGAAGAATGCGGTTGATGCATCTTACGAACAGGCAACCACCAAAGGGAAACCGTTGTTTTGCAATCTATCGGTTTCGCGTTGTCCTCTTCCGGTACCATTACCGTTTCCTTCTATATTTGGAAACCTTGTTGGGAGGAAAGGTGAGATACTGAGCAGTCCAGTCTCGGATTCTCTCTACAGAGGCTCACTAGATGTTCACTCCATACCAGTAGCAACAAGATGGAGATCTTCAAGCGCAATTTTGCCATTTTTGGAAACTAGAATGGGGAATTTAGAGAAACTTGGGATCCAGTGGGGAGCCATGGGATCAGATGTGGTTAGGGCCTGGGGATTTGGGAGAGAAGAATTGCAGGAAATGAGGGAGAATCTGTCAAAAATGGTATCTGAGCTGAATCCTCAGTTTTTCGAATCTTCGGATTCAGATTAGTTATGTCTTAAAACGAATATGTTGTATCATCTTTAAAGATTTTTTCTGGTTTGGTTTGAAACTTTATGGTCAAACCCGTTGTTGATTGACTTATCTTCTTTGTGTAAGTCGCTTGAGAGAGTTGATATTGGAGGCATAGGAGAGAAGCATTGTCAAACAAGAACAAACCGATATCAACATTTATAGTTCCAATGGGATTCTTTTG
Organism: Arabidopsis thaliana; assembly: GCF_000001735.4. NCBI lineage: Eukaryota > Viridiplantae > Streptophyta > Magnoliopsida > Brassicales > Brassicaceae > Arabidopsis > Arabidopsis thaliana. The sequence continues at coordinate 17,509,718 of NC_003075.7, forward strand.
ATCAATTTGAAACATTGCTACTTTCCGACTTTCCTTTCCTGTCTACTTTTTTTGTGCACTATAGAGTTAGAAACAACTTCTATCATCTGCCAGAAGCATGATAGTGATGCCACTCTCTTTATCCATGGCTTAAGGGATCAGTAACCTGATGCACCTTACGAGACTCTGAGCTTGAGTACTGTCCCACGGCTCGGGCATAAGGAATTGATTGTTTCCCGGCTGCAAGCGCATTCACATTTTCAACTAAATACTGTCTTGGGAGCCTCCCGACCACATTACCTTCTTCGTTCCCTTCTCTATCGAGGAAGGCGAAATGAGGAATACCCTCAACACCAAACTCATCCAACTCTTGCTCCCATTTCGTGTTGTCCACATTTAGCATCACAAAGTTAACTTTGTCCCTGCGAAATCACAACACCACAAGTAAACATCAACTTTAGCCTACAAAACGTCAAATTAGTGTCTAAAAAGCTCCATGTTCCATTAAACTAACATGAGATTAATGGTTTGCCTCTGCAACTAAAATCTCAAAGCTCTACCTTTTTCATTAGCGTCTATCTACATAGCCAACAATCCAATCCTAAAGATAGTTCCCTAATCCATTAAACCAACACAAAATAAGAACTCTTCTGCAACTAGAATCTTTAAAGCTCTAGCTAGTTCATTAGCTAAATCCATTCCAAGACAAGATTCCTTAATCCATGTTTTTCGAAGCTCTAGCAATGCTCATCTTAATCTCCAGACAAGTTCCCTAATCCGTTCTGCAACTAGAAAGCTCTAGCTTGTCTTTCATCTATATATAAAGGCTTCATTTTGAAAGGAGATTGATTTTGATCAAAAATCACATAAAAGACGATTCATTACTTGTATTGCTGCTCGATTTTATAAACATCAGGAGCTAGTTCTCGACAAACTTCACACCAATCTGCATAGAACTCAACAACAGTCGGCTTCCCATTCGATAACGCCTAAATATCCATTCACAAAACTCATTAAGCATTCTATGAGAATAGAAACACAGATGAAGAATCCAAAAACAAACCTCCTCGTAAGGCAACGCAGAAGCGGTTAAATCCTTCAAAGAAATCCCAAAATCGAGCCTTGTCGATACAAATAACGACAAAGCCGCGATTACAGTAACAGCCGCAACTCTTCTATTGATATCCTTATTGGGAGATTCAGGGAATCCCGAAGAAGAAGAAGAAGAAGAGTCAGCAACAGATGATGATGATTCCACTTCCTTCGATGCAGATGAAGTTTCACCATTATCTATTACCAATTTCTCCTGAATCAGGTAAAGGCTAAAACTTTAGCTAATTTGCCTTCGACCCATTTCAAAAAGAATCGAAATTTTCACCTGTTTGGTTTCGGAAGATTCTGGGTTTGGTTTGCAACGAACAGCGCGAAATCGTGGAGCTCCTGTTTGGGTAACGAAGAAAGATTGAAGATTTCGAGGACTGAGATTGAATCCATGACTAGATGGAAGGTTTAAAGAAAATACTAAGCGAGCCATCGTCGGGAGAGAGTGAGAGAGATGACAAAACTGCTACTCATCAGATCGTTATTATCGAAGGAGTAGTAGCTTCTTCGTCTAACCAAGCTATTAGAGCCACACGCTTTTTGTTACAAAGATTTAAACTTTGTTACAAAATAATATGAAATGAGTCACTCTTTATATTCCACATACACTTAAAGTGTTTTTTTTTACCTTGATAAACTTTAATATTTATAAAGCTAAGTGGTAATTTTTTCTAAGGACAGAATATCAAGTTTAGTTTGTACATCTTTGAAATTTAACATTTAAGTTTTGAATAAAAAGAATATATATAATTAAAATTTGCGTTTAATCAACGGATTACTTGACGAAAAAAAAAAATCAACGGATTACTTACAATATTATTCTTAAAAAAGCCTTAAAACTAAATTTAAATATGTGAAAATATGTTGAACTTATAATACGCAGGAGTTACAGACTAAAAGAACAGGATGCTAAACGCTTTCAAGTATTTAAATTTCAACATTTAAGTTTGAAAACATTTTGTTAATAAACTTTTAGCTTTAAAATATCAAAACAGATTATTTTTGAAAAAATCTTAAAATTAAATTTAAATATGAGAAAACATGTTGAACTTATGATAACGCACGAGTTACATACCTAAAAGACGGGATGTTAAATCTAACCGTTCCAGTATTTAAATTTAACATTTAAGTTTAAAAACATTTTTGTAATAAAAATATTTTATATAATAGAAAAACTTTTAGCTAACAATTTTCCCTTTTCGGTAAGACAACTTCGGTAAGACAAAATTACCCTTTTCCGTTACAACGGTCATATATTTTTTTACAGCGTAACAATTTTCCTATGGCCTATGTGCGTCATGAGTCAAATAGCTTGAACAAAAGCGGAGCAGTTTAGCTAGACTAACCGTTAGTGGGATAACATACGCATTTTTTATTCGTATATTTTAGTGTTTACCGTGAATATTTTAATTAAAACATAAAAATATTTTTTCCCCTAATTCTTTAATTTTGGTTTTCATTTTCAAGTCCGCCAAAAAAAGCGAAGAGAGGGTTTTAATACGATTCCACTCTTCTCAACAAATTTGACGTTTTTGTTCTTCGAAATTCAAATTCACCCAGAAAAAATCTCAATCCGCGATGGTTGAAGAATCAGCTTCTGCGTCGGAAGCTTCGGTGATACAAACCCTAACCGAGCCGGCGACGGAGATTGCGCAAACCCTAGAACCTAACCTAGCCTCAATCGAAGCCACCGTCGAATCGGTTGTTCAGGGAGGCACTGAATCGACTTGTAACAACGACGCTAATAACAACAACGCCGCTGACAGTGCTGCTACTGAGGTTTGTGATGAGGAGCGTGAGAAGACGCTTGAGTTCGCTGAGGAATTGACGGAGAAAGGCTCTGTGTTTTTGAAAGAGAACGATTTCGCTGAAGCCGTCGATTGCTTCAGCCGTGCTCTCGAAATCAGGTATCTTTTTGGGAGATTCATTTGAGAATTTGTAGTCGAGAACCTCTCAATCAAGGGTTTAGGGTTTCAGATGTTTCTGAATCTAGTTTATGCTCGAATGATCTAATCATGGTTCTGAATTTTTAGTTGAGTTTCAATTGTGTGTTCTCTCGACTGAATTCTTTAGTATCTGGTCCTTTTATCAAAGGATCTAATGAAAACATTGCTTGTTTTAATGGTATGGTTAGGGTTGCACATTATGGTGAACTTGATGCTGAGTGTATAAACGCATACTATCGATATGGATTAGCTCTCCTGGCAAAGGCTCAAGCTGAAGCTGATCCACTTGGGAACATGCCTAAGAAAGAAGGTGAAGTTCAGCAAGAGTCCAGCAATGGTGAATCGCTGGCTCCTTCTGTTGTTTCAGGTGACCCAGAGAGACAAGGGAGTTCAAGTGGGCAAGAAGGTATGGATTATTGGGAATTGTCTTAGGTTAAGCTTATGGGTATAGATGCTTCTGCTTCTTTGTTTGCTGACTTCTTTTCTCCCTCATGTATAGGTTCTGGTGGTAAAGACCAAGGAGAGGATGGTGAAGATTGTCAAGATGATGACCTATCTGATGCTGATGGTGATGCTGATGAAGATGAGTCTGATTTGGATATGGCCTGGAAAATGCTGGACATTGCTAGGGTTATTACTGACAAACAGTCTACTGAGACAATGGAAAAAGTGGATATACTCTGTTCGCTTGCTGAAGTGTCCTTGGAAAGAGGTATTTTTTCTTCCTTTCACCTTTGCATTGTCTTATTTTCTCATGTCAGCTATTGGTTGGTTTTGAGTTCTGTTGTTTACTATGCAGAGGACATTGAGTCTTCCCTGTCTGACTACAAGAATGCATTATCCATCTTAGAGAGACTGGTTGAGCCCGACAGTCGACGCACAGCTGAATTGTATCCTTGTGGTTTCTTAAATTGTACCTGATTTTCGTTTCTGTCAATTCAGTTGTTGGATTATATCTTAACTTGAACGTTTCAGAAACTTCCGCATCTGCATTTGTCTTGAGACTGGATGTCAGCCTAAGGAAGCAATACCATATTGTCAAAAAGCTTTGTTAATATGCAAAGCTCGGATGGAGAGGCTCAGTAATGAAATCAAAGGTGCATCTGGTTCAGCAACTTCCTCAACCGTCTCTGAAATAGATGAAGGCATCCAACAATCATCCAATGTTCCTTACATTGATAAATCTGCTTCAGACAAAGAAGTTGAGATCGGAGACTTAGCTGGTCTCGCTGAAGATCTAGAAAAGAAGGCAAGTAAACTAAACCTATCAGTTCATTAAAATATCTCTAAACCCATACTAATGTCCAACATTTTTTTTCTGCAGCTTGAGGATTTAAAACAACAAGCAGAGAACCCAAAGCAGGTTCTTGCTGAGCTAATGGGCATGGTATCAGCTAAGCCAAATGCCAGTGACAAGGTTGTTCCTGCTGCTGCTGAAATGAGCTCTTCTAGGATGGGAACTGTGAACACCAATTTCGGGAAAGATTTAGAGTCGCCTACAGTCTCAACCGCTCATACCGGTGCAGCAGGAGGAGGAGCAGCATCAGGTGTTACTCACTTGGGTGTTGTTGGAAGAGGAGTGAAGAGAGTTTTGATGAATACAACCTCGATTGAATCAAGTGCATCAAAGAAACCAGCTCTAGAGTTTTCAGACAAAGCAGATGGCAACTCCTCTTGAAACCGGAAAAAGGTATAAAAATTCCTGTTACTAGTGAAGTATCTAACCTAAGAAAACTGAGAAAAACATTTGGTATCTTCCTCATGAATCTTCCAAGACTAGATTTTCAGGTTCATGTTTTGTAATGGAGTCCGTACTTGCTACTTTTTTAAATCGCTGAGATATTTTTTACTTTTTATTCTTGTTTAATCAGTCTTATTTTTTCAAAGTGTTTTTTAGTTTAGGCACAAAAGCAGAATCTTATTATCACATTATCAGTTGATAATCATCTGATGAGAAATAGTTCTTTGGAGATCTTTTAGGGAATTTTATAAGTAATAATTAAGGGATAATTGGATATCCTTTATTAAAAAATGTAGGCTACTTGTAGAATTAAAAACTGGAATCTTATAATATGATTAGTATAATAAGATTACGCTATATCTGGATTCTGGAGATATCATAGATAAGCTCTGTCTATGAAAACGAGACCCTTGGGGAAGCCACGTGTCAAATCTATCTCTGTCACCAGCGAAGCCTACGTGGCGAGCAGCTCCTAGAATATCCAAATTCACAACAGTATTTTTTTTTCTTTCGTTCTGATTCAACAGTTGTCACAAACAGCCAAGGTGTTTTGTGATTGGTTATAAATACTCTGCTATGTGAGAGAGTTTACTACATTCACAAACAAACTAAAACTTAAAAATGGGAAGGGGTGAGTTTTTGGCCATGAAGACTGAGGAGAACGCGGCTAACCTGATCAATTCCGATATGAATGAGTTCGTCGCCGCTGCAAAGAAGCTCGTGAAAGACGTAGGGATGCTCGGCGGGGTAGGTTTTGGCACGTCAGTCCTCCAATGGGCCGCTTCAATCTTCGCTATGTGAGCCAAAAGACAAAACCATATAACCTCTCTGGTTTTTGTTTGAATCATATATTGATATGATGGTTCTTATTGTTTTGCTTTGACAGTTATCTGTTGATATTGGATCGTACCAACTGGAAAACCAAAATGTTGACCACCCTTTTAGTACCATACATCTTTTTCACACTTCCTTCGGTTATCTTCCAGTTCTTTAGGTAATCAAGAAAAACTGTTCTTTAACATGATGTTATGGAGTTCTTTTGAAAATATAATCCATATTCGATATAATTTCACAGCGGAGACTTTGGGAAATGGATTGCTCTCATCGCGATCATAGTCAGGCTTTTCTTCCCTAAAGAATTTCCAGGTCAGAACCAGCAGTTTTCATGACTTAACATTAGTTTGAAACTTTGATCTTGAAAATCTTCTTTCTTTTTTGCATATAAATGTAGAGTGGCTAGAGATTCCGGTAGCATTGATTCTTATTGTGGTGGTGTCGCCGAGCCTTATAGCTTGGACACTAAGAGAAAGCTGGGTTGGAGCAGTCATATGTCTAGTAATAGCATGTTACCTTTTCCATGAACACATTAAAGCTTCAGGTGGATTCAAAAACTCTTTTACTCAAAAGAATGGAATCTCCAATACCATTGGGATCGTTGCCCTCCTCGTTTACCCGGTTTGGACCATCTTCTTTCACATCTTTTAAGTCAATCCGACCCATTGGTTTGTAGACACATTCAACATTTTGTGTCTTCAATTCGTTTTCAAGGTTTGAATTTTATAAGGAGCATTTGTGTTTGAGAAAGTCTTGAATATAAAAAAGAAGTTTCAATCGTGCACTGCTGACTTGTAAGATTGTTTTTTTTTTCTTGTAAATGTGTGACTTGTAAGATATATAAATAAATTTGCATATTGGTTGATTTGTTGAATCAATCTTGAATATTGTAGACTTTTTAATTGATCATGACTAATAGTTGTTTTTTGAAAATTGTTTTTCATTTCATTAACACCAAACAATAAAGCAACACAAATTTCTATCACCTCCTAGCATTGAACTACGTGCCGTTGTTCGTATCCAAAAGTGTATATTCTTGTAATCATTCACCGTCAAAGCTCAAGTAGTTAGTAGCACCACACCAGATTTCCAAAGCACAAAGCTCATGACTAGCCTTACCTACACACTCGATGAAATCGAAGGCCCTTTCGAAGTTGATTACGCAGCAGTGACAGTACACAACTTCCTGGTGGGGAGCGTGTACCGTTCTTGTTCACGATCAAGCAGCTCGTGGCATCGCAGAGGATACTTTGGTCCCAAGTCGATCCCTTCAGCATTCACCCAAGGCCACGTTGGAAATAAATCTGATCGTAAAACACAACATCTGCAGATTATTATCAATAAAAATTCAGAAATCAATAAAATTCACTCTGAAAACGCAGAAAATCTAAGGTAAATTCATAACGACCTTTTGAATTTCTAGTGTCGAAGCTGTATTGAAGAAGAAGAAGAAGATTCCGAAGCTAACAAAGGAGAAGACGAGAGTGGATTGATTGCTCCTCTCTCCTCTCTGATGATATTCGTGCTTCTACACTCACAGAGATACACTGTTTATTATTGTTTTCAATATATGAGAGGAGGAGCTTCCCTACTATTTTTAGTTTTTTAGCCAATGAGAGAGCTCCACTTCATACCCCACTTTTACCAATCGTGCGATTTCACAGCCACTCTCACCCATGTCGCGTTGAGCGCGTGTCTACGATTTCTAAAGGGGTTATTAATCCACAAAATTTATGCCTTTTTGAATCCACGCACCTCGTTCTTAAAAACCCATCGCGTGTCTTATTTGTTTTGGTTTTCTTCTCTAAACCAAATTAAACCGAACCGAGATCAATTTGAATTTCGAAACCAATGTAAACCCATCGCTGTGAAAACAAAAAGCTCGGCCACAAAAATGGAGACGACACAACTTGGAAGAGAAATCAACTCGAAATAGCCAAGAGAATGTTCGTAAACCCCCTCAAATCCGATGCTTCCTTTGATTCCAACCTCCAAAAGCCCATCTGCTCAAATCCGAGGAGTATTACAAGGTACCTCTATAGAATATCAAGGCTATGACAATGCGGTTGCATTACCTGCTAGAGGAAACAATGAGGAGCTAGCTAAGGAGAACAACAAGATCACACTTAGTGTAACAAAGAGTAATCCCGAGAGCGGTGAAGTGATTGGTGCTTTCGAGAGTATTCAACCTTCAGACACTGATTTGGGTGCTACGACTCCTAAGGATGTCAAGATTCAAGGAATCTGGTATTGCCAACTTGATGAATAAAACATAGAGAATCTGTTTGTTTTCTTTTTCTGTAAATGTTGTTATGATTAAGGAATATTGATTCCAGTTCATAGTACATGTGGTACTCCATTTGGTAACACTTTGCACTTTTGGCTTTAATCAGATACTAATTATTGTGATTAAAAGACTAATTATTGCGGATTAAGATAACATATTTGTAGATCTGTATAATTGCTTGTAACAGCAAAGATGATTTCTGGTTAAGAAGTAAGAAGAGATTTATAATTAAGCAAACCATTTGCCTTATGACCCCATTGTTGTCACATCCACTTTGTCTTTTCACCTTCCCTGTCTCAAAAAACAGAGGACCCTTGCTCTGTTTCTTAACCCTGTTTTATCTCCTACTCAAAGTTCAAATCTTTTGCGAAACCCAGTAATGGAAGATCAAAGCAGGTGAAAATGAGGAGAACTAGAGACGTTAACAAGGGCTCTTGTTCAAGGAGATGGTAAGAACAACGGCGTCGTTTGGAACCAGCTCAAGCTTTGTTCTTCGTCTCGGACAAACTCTGTTTTCCTCTGCTTCGCTTCTTTTCATGTGCTTTAACGATGACGAAGATTTCTACGCTTACACCACCTTCTGGTAATAAATCAAATCATTCATTTAAAAATTAGAAACCAAGTGTCGAAACAAGAGACTTAACTATGAATGTTATGGAACAGTTATCTAGTCACAGTCATGGGTTTAGTGACACCTTGGAGCGTGACGTTAGCCCTAATGGAAGCTTACTCAATCCTCGTAAAAAAACTTCCTATGCAAGCAACAGTTATATCTGTCATCGTCGCTGGAGATTTTGTAAGTCATCTTTGTGTTTAAAACCTTCATAGCTATATTCATCTAATTTATTTTGTGTTCGTGTCAAACATTGAACCAATTGTTAAGAAAAGGTGTTACCAAATGAACTGATTGTGACTAGTTATAGACATTGACATAGTGGGTATAGATTAGAATTTGATTGGTTGATATCAAAATACAATCCAATAACAATTCAAACTGTAATACATTCCACAACTTTATACTGTTAGGTTTTCTACAATATCCTTTCCCACTATAATATCTCTAGTGGACCATATCCTATAAGAAAGATAAATGGATGGATATCCAAATCACATTAGCCATTAAAGGATAAAGCTTTTAGGCTATGCACCAACTTAGTTATCTAATAATGCTATCCAATGTAATGAATGGTTCCGGTGTTATCAATTTCGGGTCAACCAATCTTTATTATGCAAATATTGTTGGTTCTTTATGTTTCTTGTTTAACTTAGACTCCACTTTTTACTTTACTTTTCGTAATTGAGTGTGTGGTCGAGTGAATCTCAAACTAATAAAGTTATAATATGTAATTATGTATAGAAGTTGTAGTGGGCCAAAACTTTGCAACTGAGGGGAACCATGTTTTGGACCGGTTACTATAATTCAACTACAATTTAAACTGCAAAAACACTAGATCGTGTCGAATCTGATAATGATAATGATTTATATTGAACTGACTCATGTAGAACGAGTCATATCAAAAGTAGAGTAAGCTGATGACCCATCCAACCCTACATCAATAGAACACAATCATCATCTGAAAATATCTGTCTGCAACAAGCAGATGAATATGGATCACTTGTCTTGCTTTAATTAAGATGGAGAAATCTCTAGAGTACATCAACTTGTATATATTTGTTGTTTTTTTGTTGGGTGGTAGACTCTGAAAATTTGATTTCTCTATAGTGGACTTCAATTCAATTTTTATTAATTATACAATAAACAATAAACAGAGAAAATTTTGGCAAAAATGGAACAAGCTATTTGTTATTTTTAGCAAAACAAATAATGTAAAATGTTTGCTAATTATAATTTCCTTTAAACATTTGGATTTGTTAAGGTTTTGTCGTTTTTGTCATTGGGAGGTGCATGCTCGACGGCGAGCGTGGCCGTACTTTTGATGGACGCCGGAGAGAAGCAATGTGATCGGTATAAGCTATCGGCGACAATGGCGTTTTTGTCTTCGTTTCTTTCATTTGCTTCAACTTTCTTTAATTTTTGTCTTCTTCCTTCTCTAATGTCTCACTAATTAGGATTTCATTTCACCAGTCTATAGTTATATATTCTTCCTTTTGTATTTGTTGTAGAATATTTTTTCCTTTGTTTCGATCCAATGCCATTTTTCTGACGGATTTTAGAATAATTTTTTTTTAGTAATTGTTAAATTCAAATAGCAAATGTCATATCGAATGTCCCATTAGAAAACACTGTATATATAGGAAACTTTTGTAATCTTTGAACAGTAACAATATTGACCTTTAATAAAGTACATCTTGTAGTTTGCAAGGCTTGTCGCAGCATCGCACATGGGTCTATACAAAAGTTTATGATTAAACTGTGTTCTACAGCAAAATTGCTAATTAATAACGTCTTTTATCTATATAGTTGGGGTCAAATTATTGGAAATTGGAAATTATTTAAGATCAAATTACATATTGTTGAAAAATGATATATTTTCATGTAATATATGGGACATGAAGATCTAAACTATATCCTAAGTGTCCAATCTCAAATCTCATTTCATTTGAAAAATACCTGAATTTAGATAAGTATTTATTTGTATTAGCATACTACATACAGATGAATCAAATTAATTAATTAATTAATGACAGATTTTGAATTCATTGCTTATAAATGAGAATCGATTTATGGATTTTAAATGTCCGTCGTTATTCATTTAAGGCACCGGCTTGTTCAAGTGCATGCACATACAAATTCATGTGTTCCGTACGCATAGCTTTCTATAGATTTTCTTAGATACTCAAATAAAATCACATAAACAAAATTTTATATATTTTTATAAATAGAAACCAAACGCCCAAATCACACATGTAAAAACATTTCCAACCTAACTTTTTGACTTTTTATTGACATTTATTTTTCCTTTTAAAATGTCAAGTAATATTTTATTGCTATTCGTTTTCTTCAAACAATTAAAAAAACTATTGTACTGCTTAATTGTATATAATTAAGGTTTGTTAATGTGCGTATATAAACAGTTCCACAAAATCAAGACCAACATAATAATAGTTGATACTTTTATGAACCATGATTAAAAAAAAATCTTAATCGATCAGAAGTAATTAAAGATAAAGGGACCCAAGACAACCTTGCATGATGATGAAACTTTTGATTCTAGATTTCTATAAACTTTAAAAGATGGGAAGTTTCATGGTAATGACAAGTGTGAGCTTTTTCCAATGAATATAAAGAACAAAACAAGAAATTATTGGACAAAAAAAGGAGTCCCACTATCGCATAAAAACAAACATATAAGATAATACAAAACTTGTTTACAAAAAAAAATAATAATAATAATAATACAAAACCATAAAAATCAATATTCAATATCGAATGAAGCGTATCTTTTAGCTCTAAACCATTGAAATTTTGCATATGGATATTGTCTCCAAGTACTTAGTCCATATGGTTGGTCGCTTGACGTCTTTTTTAACTAAGAAATTACACATTTAGAGAAAGTTACGAACATCATTCTTCTAAGATTTGCAACTAGTTATGTTAGTGATCAAAATAATGTATATGTATAAGACAGATGCATGGATGTTACTTATTTTAACTAATTTCCTAAGATTAAATATTATGGTATGAATACGTTGGAGAAATATTTTGTAATCTTCACAAATACATCCAAACGAGTACAATGCACATGTTAAACGGGAGCTTGATTCATCATCTCAACTCACCACCCAAAAGAAAACAATCATAACAAGACCATCAATTATAACCAATAATTATAAACATATATTTGCACTAAACAATGTTATAACATATATTTGCACGTGACTATTATAAGCTAGGTTATTTTGGCAAAAAAAAAAAAAAAAAAAAGACCATCTCAATTCAAAACTGATTGGTAACATTTACAGCTAATTAAACAGAATATTGTTTATTTGTTGAGGAATGTGTATTATGGTCGGGGAATTTTTTTTATCTTTTCTCAAACGGTCGTTTTAATTTCCTGATAAGAAACAATATTAAAAGATAAAAACGTTTTTTTTTTTTGTTAAAAAATAAAAACGTTTTTGGAAGTCGAATAATAAAGCATTATTTTTGGTAAGTCAAAGAGGTAATAATTGGTTCAATCTTCTCATTTGTGGGCTGAGACCGTGAGGGGGAGCATCCATGAAGCTTCATACAAAAGCATGGAGCATGTGACGTTCGCTTTCTTGTTCTACGTTTATACAAACTTTTCTAATAATAATGTTAGTTATTTTTGCAAGCTCATGTTTATTTACGATAAATTACAAAAACAAAAAGAAACACTAATTAACCAAATAGTCACACATTATTACGACACAAGTATCTATAACAGAAAAGAGGCATTATTTTGTACAACAAAATTAAAACACAGATTATGAGTGTGTTACAACTAACAAGCATTACTTCGACAGTACAGCTTAAACAATTCCCTAATCGCAAACATATTTTTTCAAACTCATCTATTATTAATCGAGTCCTTCTGTCGTAGAAGAAATTTGTGTCTATTACATTTAAAGCAGTAAGCAGAATGTCTCATATTATTATCCACCATTAACGGTTTGGAATAAAAAATATAATAGCTCACCAAAATAGAAAACTACAATTATAAAGGGTAAACAATACAATGTCAATATATAGTGAAACGGTGAGATAGTAGAATGGTATTCGGTGGATTCTCTTACTGTAAAATTAATGTGTTACGATAAGCGTATGACATAACTGCTTCAACTTGTCCAATAACACATATTTGATGAATTTAATGTTCGATAAATAATTTTATACATCAAGGTTTAGATTATTGATTTCAGCTTGTAAGGGTCGATTATTGGTCCATAAATCAATTTTCAGTAATTATTTGTACTAATAGAGCGGTCGTTTGATCAAAGGACAATGAAAATAATAATAATACTATTAGCTAAACACCACTTCATTTCTGGTTGTCATCGTTGTGATAGTTGACAATTAACCACATATTGACCATCATTCCAATTCCAAAATTTGACTATAACACATTATTCTGAACCACAGAGAACAGTTTATATTATTAATTTCACTTAGTTATATATAAAATAATATATCCGAAGAAGCAAGAACAAATAACGAGATGTCACCGGGCAAGAAGGGACTCAACGAGTTTAAGCCATCACCAATAGAAATTGTCGGATTCTTGTAGGACCCATTTAAAGGTACGTGGCGTCTCCTGGCTCGAAAATACGATGCGTGGCTGCTCCAGTTTAGCCCACGTCATTCCCCTGCCACTCCCTTCTCTTGCTATTCCTACACTTTCGTTTTGTTCCGTGGACTCTCAGCGCTAAGGCCACGTCTATTGGTCACATATATTTATTCATATCATATTAGTTTATCACTGAATTTCTATGAACACTGTATATTTGGACGTTGATTATAACGTAACCTAAGGACATGAGATTTTGCGTAGTGATAGTATTCATGATCGACCGGAAGAGTTAATACTGTTTCTCGCAAATATATTACTCACATTTAAACCGATCAGTGACATTCATCAAAACAATCAAATCATTTGAATACAACTACTTGACATTATTCCTTCTATCTTAATTACTAAGATATGCCAATTCTATCCTCAGTAGATTGGGTAAATTGTCTTTACATAAGAAATTAGAAAGATAAAGTAGTAGTAGCTAGTCCTTACGCAACTTGGTAAACCAAAACCGGAATAAAATCTACTTGCAAAGAAGAAGTAAAACCATGGTCGCCAACAAATATGCTTACTCTATTTAGCTTAAGTCATGAATCATGATCACTCCTTTTTATTCTTTATCACCAATCAAATTCATTGTATTTTAGGATGTATAATGTTGACATCAACGTAAGCAAACTCTGGCTTTTTTCCATGAGTCCGACTGGTATATTTTAATAAATGTGTGATTAACAAACCTTTTGCTTGTCTACTAACCAAACAAATAGTGGCAACAAGTAAATTAGATCAAATATAAACACTGTGAACAATATGAGCCGTTGATCATAAATTAGGCGTAAGAAATAGATACGTACAGTAGAAAATAAACATAAATGTATATACACACCCAAAAATAAAGGAATAAATAACCAATGAATTAAAAGTACATTAAAGGATTCCGACAGCTTCTTGGCCAATCAATATCACAGATTTAAAAGTGACAAGAAAGTTCATAAATTTCCATTATACAAAAATGGGAACGAGTATTGCATTTAAAATTGTAACCTAGGCATAAAGGGCAGCAATAGTTTTTTTTTTGTAAATCGGGGAATTCAATTTTAACTTAAATTCGTAAACCCACCACGCCAACCCCAAGAGCATTATATCAATTTATTCACTCATTAATTTATCTGTTCGTAAAACAAAATGTATAATAACAATACTCACAAACCAAAATGTCTTCATAATGAACTCATAACTTGTAGAGTAGGCGAATTACATGTCTTGTAAATTAGTATATAGTTTTTTTTTGTCTTATTTTAACAACTACTATATGTTATATTCCTGAAATTTTGTATACTTTTATCATGCAAATCACCTTTTTTAAAAAAACGTAAAAGAAAAAGAGGGAAAATGGTAACAACAAATTCGAAATAAATAAATAAAAGGTGAGTCCCTGACATGGTAATTATAGCTAATAATAAAGGGTTAAAATATCTACGCAAACACAAAAGCTGTCTTCTTCCCCACCCACTTCTACAGCCTGTCATCACTCCTATTGGTTCATAAAACGACAAAATCCTACGTGGCATCCATTTTTTTTCTTCTCTTCTTCTGCAAATTCTCTCTATTTATACACAAACCTTCCATTTCTCTTCCCATAATTTATTCATTTCACCGGAAAAACTGAGTCAACTCAGAGCGAGTTACCATTACCAAGAATCATTTAACACTACTGAATACATATGGGTATATGCAGCTCGAGCGAGTCGACTCAAGTCGCGACGGCGAAGCTGATCTTACAAGATGGGAGGATGATGGAGTTTGCGAATCCCGTTAAAGTCGGATACGTTTTGCTCAAGTATCCGATGTGTTTTATCTGCAACTCCGACGATATGGACTTTGACGACGCCGTTGCCGCTATTAGCGCTGACGAAGAGCTTCAGCTTGGTCAGATATACTTTGCTCTTCCTCTTTGTTGGCTTCGTCAGCCACTTAAAGCTGAGGAGATGGCTGCATTGGCCGTTAAAGCTAGCTCTGCGCTCATGAGAGGTGGTGGAGGAGGTTGTCGCCGGAAATGTGTCGAGCCTATCGTTTCTGATAAGCTTCGAATGAGAGTTGGCTCCGGTGATGATACGGTGGGTTCAGGATCCGGGAGGAGGAAAGTGAGGAACGGTGATGGTGGTGGTAGTGTTAGTAGTAGCCGGAGGAGGAAATGTTACGCGGCGGAGTTGAGTACGATAGATGAGTGAAGGGTAGTTTTGGAATTTTGATTAAATTTGTGGGTTTAATTTGTGGATAGTGTAAATTATGTTGGGGCCTATTAGTCATTTAATGAAGATGCAATTTGCATATTGGCAAAAAGTTCTTATTTGGGATTTTAGTACGCATAGCATCATATCTCAAATGACTCGTCCAATTACTATTATATCCCTACATTTTTTCTCCCCAAAGAGATTAAAATGTCCATCATCCGACAAAATTCTTTCGTTAACCTATAGAATTAGATTTACAGAAAATTAACTAAAACTAGTATTATTTCATTATTGATATAAGGATAAGAAAGGAACATGTGACTGGTCCGTTCCAACGATCTCGTAACGCGGTATTTGGATTGATTGCATCATAAATTAAAATACAAGGTTACGCAAAAATAGTCAAATAAATAGATGCATACACATTTGACACCAACATAGAAAAACACACGCGACGTTACATTAAATTATATGGTTTTTACGTTGGAGAAAATGTGCACTCACATGTTTAAATGTTCAGCAATACTATCACATTTTATTTACAATTTTAATTTTAGCTTTACTATCACATTTTATTTATACTTAGCTGATTTTTAAATAATATTGTAGCTTTTGATAAATTTGTCAATTAAATATCTTTAGCCTAACATTTATTAGATAGCTTAGTACCAGTTAAGAACCATAATGTTTGTAAAATAATATCAAAATAGAATAAACTAAAATTTAGATATACTTTTAAGAGCATCATTTTAAAACATGACTAGAAAGTGGAGTACTGGAGTTTAAATGTTCACATGACATAATATAACTTGGGACCAGTTTATTCGCATTTTTGCCTCCCCTTAATAATTGATACTACTAAAACTAGTAATATATATGTGGATAGTTCTTACAACTGAACAGTTAATACTACTCCATAAGCCTTTAACAAAGACTACGCCATGAGTTTGAACTTATTTGTCAATCTATATAGGTAAATACTAGTAGTAATCAATTTTAAAGGTGACCTTGATATAAGAGATTTTACGGAAATTACACCAAGAAAGTATTAAGAGTCTCTTTGTTCTAAAAGTCCAGCTGTTTGATCAAGCTTCCAGTCATCAACGATGTAACCATTGGCCAATCCATTTATGATTTATATGAAAGGTTCTTGTTAGTTAAATGAAACTGTCCTTAACATTTATTACTAACTATAAATACTTTTTAGGTTGACAAAACAAAAATAATACTCTTGCTTCTAAAAGCCCAGCTGTTTGAACGAGTATTGTTTCTGGATGTTAGTCATTTATCGTTTTCGTTATTTAAGATTCTTTAGCTCAAAGGATTTCCCAATATCTAAGAACTAGCTCGAAAAAATAAAATTCATGCCTAACAAAAAATAAAAAAATAGAAGAAAAAAAATTGTTGCGAAAAATCAACACAAGTGTATACTTAAAATTGATAACACTTTGGCGGTGAATAATCAAAGGTTTATACAATCACATATATTGTTTATTCATTGTTATTTTTCTTCTATAACATGAAAATGCGATGAATTTTTTGTGATGAAAAGTAGTGTAATCATAAAAAAAAAAAGCTGTAGTTTGTGGAGTGGTTTAAAATTTGGGTTGGTTGTTTAGAAACCCCATCCAATCAAGATTTAAAAGAGAAACTAGTTTTTTGAAGTTTTAATTTTTAACGAGTTCATGGCGTGAAGTAGGGTTTGAATTGATTGAATTTTAATTAGGGTTTGGATTAGATATAGAGATGCTTTGGAAACATTCCTCCATTTTGGATAGGTTATTTATCTTGGAAGAAAAGTAAATATTGCTAACTGAGAATGACCAACCGTTATTTTTTGACTAAAAATATTTTCTATTTATTGCTTGAGAAAGAACTATGTAAATGGCCCAGCCCATTTGTTTCTACAAAAGTCCACCAGAAGAACCCATTAATTTGAAGCTGACCAAAACTAAGTTGAAGGCTAAAATAGTAAAATCTTTCTTTAGCAAGTCCAATCAATGGGAGCTTTTTATTTCTTTCAAGTTCAACCATAAGGAATGTTAATCTTCCCATGATTCGTAATTATTAAATTCTCTTTAATTGAAATGGATTACTAATGTTGGGAAATCTAATGTGCTGTAAGTAAAACAAGTTAGCAACGAGATCACATCGACCAACTATGACTAAAATCGACATGAGCTAGTAATGACCGTAATTGAACCAAGGAGGTTTAGCAACAGAGGAGTTGTTATGGAATATTTCAAGCACAGCCATTTTTCTATTTCTAACATAGACTCTAAGAGATCGCTTAATGTACTAATAGACAACATTAACATAGCCTCTAAGAGATCGTCCTGCCACTGTTTCTTGTGTAGCCTCGTGAACATGTGCGAGACTCTCCTTGGTTGATATTTTCTACTCGGATTTGTAAAAGCTTTCTTCTCTGTGTTTGTTTTGTAATTTATAAATTCAATACAAAAAATGCGTATCATGAGGTTAAATTAAATGTTTTATAATTTGAAGGGCTAGGTATCGCTTTAGCAATTCAATCAATGTTGGTTTATTTTTTCTTTCAATTTTTAACCATTCCGATTCCCATAAGGACTGTTCTTCAATGAAAAAGATTATTAATGTTGGGAAATCGAGTTTTGTAAACAAAAACAGCAAACACAATTTTTTTTTTACAACAAAACAAGTTAGCAATGAAATCAAATTGACTAACTAGTTCACTCTAGTTGTATCAAACTGATATTAATGTCCGTAATGGAACGATGAAGACTTAATAACAGAGGAGTTAGGATGGAATCTTTCAAGAACAGCCAAAGATTCTTTCATCGTTGGCCTCTTTTGAGGAACAGGAGACGCACAGCTATAGCCTAACTTGAAACAATCGAGTAAAAACTCTTGTTTGCCATCTAACTCGCCGCGGATCGCCACATCAGCCATTCTCACTGCGCGGTGCCCGTCCTCAACCGTAAGTCCGTTTCCTAGCACAATCTCTTCAACAGACACAATCTTTCCCGTGAGAAGCTCGAGAAGGATCACTCCAAAGCCGTAAACGTCCCATTTCGGACTCGGTTTTAGGCTTCGGAAAGACTCTGGTGCGCAGTAGGGTGACATCGCCCCCACCGAGCTCGGACTCGGGCTTGGTGTAGGCCCGATAGACGAGAATTCTCGCGAGGAAGTTGTGTAACGCTTACTACTGAAAATCCTAGAAGATCCACCAGCTCGAATGTAGCTTGTTTCGCCTGTAAGAAGCCTTTCGAGTCCGAAATCGCCTATTTTGGGTTCCATGTCATGGCCCAAAAGTATGTTGCTAGGCTTCAAGTTTCCATGCACATGCTTCTTCTCGTGGAGATAAGCCAGCCCACGTGCAATGCCCTTTGCTATCTTGAGCCGAGTTTCCCACGGTAGGTGATACGGTGAAGAAGACCCTCCTCCTTTTCCTGCCCAAGGACACACAAAATTCAGCAAACTCATATACACACATGTGTAAGATAGCAAACAATGTTATAGCACGCCTCCTGGTTAAAGAGACTCACGGTAACGGGGGTTGACGAGGCTGCCGTTAGGGACAAAATCGTAAATGACTAGTTTCTCGTCGGTACCCCAATAGAACCCACAAAGTCTAACCAAATTCGGGTGAACCAATTTCCCAATGGCTCGAATGTGCGGCTCAAAATCCTTAAACCGGCGCTGAGATAAACCGTTTTCACCGAGTCGACGAACCGCGAAAACCCTACCGTCTTCAAGAACGGCTTTATACATTATACTCGAACCTGTGGCTCCTAAAATATAAGCTGAAGCCTTAAGCAGAGTCTCAATCTCCATCTCCTTCTCTCCATCAACGGTCACTAACTTGTTATCTCCTGACCGTTGATTTGCATTGTAACCGCTTTCTTCGTCTTCATCATCTTCATCTTCTTCTTCAGACGGTGTCGTTTCAGGATCTTTTCGTAGACACGACCATTTCCTGAATCTTCTTGACTCTTCTGGTGAAGAAGAAGAAGATGAAAATGTTGATAACGTAATTGTGTCTGTTTCTGTTCTTTGCTTGTCGTTGTTGTTGTTATCCACTATCTTGTTCTTCTTGCATCTGTAGATGTAGAGGAAAATCACGGCGAGGATTCCGATTCCAGCGATATCTCCGACTACGATCCCTATTATAACTCCGGGTCGTAACCCGGTTCGGGGATTTGGGTCGGTTTGTTGTGAATTTGGATCGGTAACCGGGTTTGAACCGATTGTGTTCGGTATTGCGGCGATTGCTGGTGTAGACGTCGGTACGTCGGCTTCGGAGACGATAGACGGCGAGGAAGGGATAAGACACGGGTTTCGGGTCGGTTCACCGCATAGACCCGGGTTTCCTGAAAAGAAATTTGATTCCTGGTTTAAGAAAACCGGAGAATCAGGGATTGGACCGGTTAAATTGTTGAAGGAGAGATCAACGGTGACGTTTCTTGGGAAATTGACTCCGATCTCCGGTGGAATTTCGCCGGAGATTTGGTTAAACGAGACATTTAAGTACTGGAGACTATATCCGCCAAAATCCGGAGGAAGCGAGCCATTGATCAGATTCGACGACAGGTCTAAGAACTCAACAACTCTCCAACCGCCGGGAATCTCGCCGGAAAAGTAATTATTCTCCAAAGAAACCACCGTTAAGTTTCTCAACGACGCCAAATTTGTAGGTAACTTTCCCGCCAAGGCATTATCAGAGAGATTTAGGGTTAGAAGATTGTGAAGATCACCAATTGCGGAAGGGATTTCGCCGGAGATCATGTTACTAGAGAGATCAAGGAAACGAAGCTCTCTAGCGTTGAAGAAAGAAACCGGTAATGGCCCATTGAAGGAATTATTGGAAAGATCGAGACTTTGAAGTGTTAAGAGAGAACCCAAATCAGAAGGAATCGAACCAAGAAGCTGAGAATTGGGAAGAGACAAAGTTAAGACTTTAGAATCGTTATTACAAGAGATTCCTCTCCAAGAACATGGACTTTCGTGTTTGTAATTCCATGTCTGTAATAAAGACAGAGGATCAACAAGAACAGAGGATTTAAACTTCATCAAAACCAACCCATCAGAGTTTAAAGCAGAGGAACTCAAAACAGAGCAAAAGAAGAAGAAAATCACTGAAATCAACTCCATTCTCATTGCATCATCACACTATTGTGACAGAGAGAGATATGAAGAAGAGAGAGGGAGAGGTGTGAAGGGAGTTAAAGATAGAGAAAGAGAAAACAGCTCACGTAACCAAACACTCCACTTCCTGCTCCCTAAATGCTCTCTCTCTCTCTTTCTTTGTGTCTCTGTCTCTCTGCAAAAATATTGCAGAGTTTCTTTAATTCTATAATCAATACGACTACACACTTCTTGTTACGGTCTTCTTCATTTATTATTATGAAATTGTACTTTCTTTTTTTCTCTCTCTCTCTCTCTTTCTTTAGTGAGCCGAAGAAACGAGTAGATAGATTCTTAGAATCAGTAAGCTACAAGACATTTATATCATCTATAGCTAAAGTTGTAAATTTGACTTTTACATGATATTCTTCTGTTTTTGGTTCACACAACCAATATAGCTCGAAGGAATCTAAATCGAATATAATGGATGTTTTTGAATTTTAGAAAAATAAGGGCATGTTCTTGGTTTTTGTTTTTAGAATATAGTTTCGAATGTCTCTGCTGTTTTCCATTTTTTGGGGATTTTTTTTTTGTTTATGGATGCTTTACAAGTATTTTACTCTGTAAATGGTTTCCATGTGCTGCTTATTATCATTTGTTTTTATTCGTTTGATTACAATTTTTTTTGTAATAAGTAGAGCTATTTCAGTCGTCCGGAAGATTCTGCATTCAATTCTGTACGAAATAATAATTTGTCTTCAAGCTACATATGATTAATTGGAGGGAAAATAATATAACACTCCATGAGTTTAAAAGAGCTTCACATTCTTTATATGAATGATTATATGTAAGGAAATTGAAATTGTCAATATTATAAGCAAAAAAATACGCATTTACTTCGAGGTTATAAAATGGTAACAAATTGAAGATCAGTTACATGGTTTTGGATATGTTTGAGTTTGGATAAGCATGATTCATGAGGTGGGTAAATTGTATTTAAGGCATCCCTGGAAAAAAAAGTGTAAAGGTTTTCAATAATTAGATATACGAGTGCACACATGGTCCATACTCCATAACTCATCATTTTAGTCTCTTATTATTCCCTTTTTGCATTCTTTATAACTGTTAAACAGTTTCTTTTGTAAAGGTTGGAGGTGATCTCTACCCACTTCTTTATAAAATACAAAATTTGGGTTGAAAAAGATTCAATAAAGTTCATCAACTATAATGAGTCCAATAGTAAAAGCCACAAACCCAGCCTTGTTAGTCTTGTGGTGGACCATGAATTTTCATTAGATGATCTTTTCCCTGAATTATGATCTACATCTTAATCTTCAACCAAAAACTTATTATAAAAAAAAACATAGAGAAAAAATCGCTATTAGATAACTTAAGTCACAAATGAGGTCAAATCAAATGATTTATAATGTAAAAGGTAAAGTCTCGCTTTAGCAATTCAATCAATGCTAGTCGGCCATTTGATCCTTCGCCAT
The DNA here is from genome assembly GCF_000001735.4 of Arabidopsis thaliana. NCBI lineage: Eukaryota > Viridiplantae > Streptophyta > Magnoliopsida > Brassicales > Brassicaceae > Arabidopsis > Arabidopsis thaliana. Next base: position 17,531,652 of record NC_003075.7, read on the forward strand.
TTGGATTTTTATTTCTTTCAACCATAAGAAAAGCTCATCTATGTTTATGTCCCCATGATTTGTATCTATTACTTAAGTTATAACTTATAACATCAAACAAAATTATTTTTAAAAAATGGAAATGTAAATTGACTCTTGACCTTGGAACTAGGAATTCTATTGCTCCTTTTAAGTAAGATGCAAATGTATGAATTTGTAACCTAAACTTTTTGCCTAATCAATGGATCATGTTCCTCCTTACGTATTGTTTATGCTAATTCAGCTAAATTTCCTCGAGTTGGGTTGAGAAGAAGAAGAATAATTAGCCTGCCATTCACTCCTCTAGTTGACTTTAAACTTACGATATGCTATTAAATGATTTAAATTCCCTCGTTTTAAGAAAACATCTAAAATTTATATCATATGTTTTTCTCAACACACTATACAGTATACAGTTATGGAAATAATAAACTTAAATCATAATGACGATTACATTTTTTTTTTTAAACTTGTATTAAAGAAACAAAACGGTATCTGTTTGTGAAACAAAAAGTAAATCATAGAACAACTCACTTTTGATCCATAAAAATAAAAGTACAGTGAGTTTTTTTTTTTTTTCCTTCAACCATTGACTCTGAAACAGAGAGATGATTTGTAATTTTGTTTTGTAATTGTAGGTGAAATGACAAGATGAAATCTTAAAATGCAAGGGACTTAACCGAATGAAACGTTTAGAGGCCAATTTATGGGCTTTAAAGGCCCAATTATTCATTGTAATACAAGGAAATGTGGCGGTTGACTGGTTATACCTCAAGCTAAATCGAGAGAGAAGAAGATGTACTTGAAAGGACGAACGGGGACAGGTAACCAAACGAAAATTGTCCAAAAATATTGGGCTTTTTAAAGCTTACAATCTTCTCTACGGCCTTTCCTTTTTGTGATAATTAATTTATTCTTCTAATTCAGAGCACTAAGATTTTTTCTTGTTACCGGTGGATCTTTTTTTGGTGTAAACAAAATTTCATTTTATACATTATTCGTTTATTTCGACCAAAAAAAACAAAAAACGTTATTCGTTTATATGAATGTTAGCTTCGGCGAATAACGATATCCGACACAGTCATTGTCAGCTTTATTCCCAAATTATCTATAAACTATTTATTAAGTGGACAATTTGTTTAGCAGTGGTTGTAAATTTCATAGCTACATCAGATGCTTTTCTTTTTGTCGATAGCTACGTGACATTATTTTATTTAAGTCCAATGCCATGTACAAACTGTAGATGTTTGAAAAAACTAATTTACCTCGAAATTTTGCTCTATAAAAAATACGATTGACACCACATCTTTAAACGAAATATATCTATGTATATATTATGTGTTAGTTTATATCATACTATAATAAATAATATATATATTTATTGGATATGAATGAAATAACAGAGAATGCAAATATATTTGAATATTAACAGTCAAAGAATTCGTCTAAGTAGTATACAAACCAAATTTTAACTGTCATTTTTAAGCATAATGTATCTTAAAGACTTAAAGTACAACCAACCCATACAATATAGTGGTTTAGTGGTTATGTATAATTAATTAAATAACGATAGGCCACTATCTCTGTGCATGTCACAAAACAATGGATGACTAACCTTTGTTTTATCGAATAAACATAATTAAAGGTTCTTTATAAACTACTTCGGCCCGAAGCATTCTTCGTTTTGTTTTCTTTTAGTAAAAAAATTTCGAAAAGTGCAAACCAAATAAAGGGAGGCGATAGCACGACGGGCTCATGCGGGTTACGATTACTATATCACCACTCTCATAAACATTTCTTATTTTCGTTTCTAGTGCATAAACTTTAGATACATTCTGTTACATAAAGAGTTCTGTTATTTTTGCCCAAAAAAAAAAAAAAGAGTTCTGTTACTAGTGGAAGCATTCATTTTACGGCATCTTTATTTACAAACAAGATCACTGTTTGATTTTTTCCACGAATCTTCCTTCTTGCCCATGAATCAATCATGATGAATCGTGAACGGTCTAATATCTAACACAAAGATTCGACACGTGTTTGATAATGACGGAACATCGTGGGCATGTATTCCACGTGCCCTTTTTGCCAACTGACCAATAATTCAACATAAACGCTCACTTTGGGAAAAAAAATGGTGGCCGGTGTGGATTTTCTTTCTGTTTTCTTTGACTATAGTGCATTGAAATAAAATGAAATTGGTTCTGCTGCTATTGTTCTAATGCATAACCTATGTTATGGGATATATGTGATCAGAAGAATTGAACACGAAATCATCAGTGGTTCATCACCGAAATTATGAAATATCATTCTAAAATAATAACAAAAAAAGTCAGATGAAATATCAAAAACACTTCGAAGTACGACTATCAAAGACGTTAGACGTAATTGCGTCAATTTTCTACAACAACACAATTTATTAAAACTCATCTACATAAACCTTTGACCTTGAAATTGAAAAGGCGATTGGTCATAGGACACTTCACACTTATCGGTAGTAGCATCAACGTCTTATTGACCACAAGAACAACATACACTTGTGTTTGACTTTTTGTTTTAAATTGAACTATTGTTTGAATACTGTGGTCAACCTTATTGTGGTCAACGTAAAAGTTCATCATCAACGCATATAAATGCACAAAACGACTTTTTAAACTTAATTACAGCAATCTTCAAAGTGTATAGATCTAATTTATACTGTATGTAAATATTGTATTAGACTATTAGTATCTTCTACTTTTGAATGTCTAAAAGTTATTCCTTATGTTTTACGATGAATTTTTTAGAAATTTCACATTCTTTAAAAAAATTATATAATGACAATTTTAACCTTTTAATACACTTTAAAAATAAAAATAAATATTTATATAATTATTTAATAAGGATAAAACAGATAAACAGTTTTAAAATTTGCTTTGAAAATATAAAACTTTTACTTTTATAGAACAAATATTTTTCTTAAAAAATTAATTTTTGTGAGACAGTTGATCATATAAAAGTTGCTAAATCGCAACTTACAAAAAAAAAAAAAATTCTTCTCTTCTGATAACTTCAAATATTTTTGGCTAATATCTACTTGTATTGATATCTTTGTGTTTTTACACGGACATCATTTGATCGCATAAATTGAGCAAATATACTAAAGGTAGAGTGAGATTTAAAGAGTAAGCAAAAGGAACACACATATTTTCTGAATGTAGACGTCTTTAATTTCGCATCAAACTTTCCTTTAATTATCCCATGATTCATCATAAAACCAACCATAGGACTAGTTTTTGTTACATTAATTTTACAAAAATCATAAGTTTGGATCATATAACGAAGTACCAATAGAGAGAATAAATGAAAAAAATATGGGTGGGCATCAAAGTTTTCACGTGTGTCGTATCAATAAACCCAACAACCATATCAAAGGGGAAGATCTCTTTAGTTCACAGTTCCAAGATTTTCATAACTCTAATTTACATTTATACCCTTCCGTACCACGCCAAAGTATACGACTTTCGTATGGTCAAATTGTCCGCCTCAAAATATATAATTCTTTTTTTTATTTCTGCAGTGTATTTGTCGGAGCGGTGGGAAACAAATCACACGTGTGTCTGCTTCTAACGCGTCTTTACCGTCACGTGATAGATCGTTTCTCGCACGTGCCGTCTGCGGTTGAAAGTTGTTGATAAGTTTGGTGTTTTGCAGAACAATTTGCTAGGAACAAAAAAAGATTCAACGAATGAGATACTGACAAGTGTTTTCGAAACCCAATTACCCAAAGATAATAATTTCATAAGACAACACAAAGATTTTTCGTTATTAGCTTGCATATACACACATTCATTGATTTCAATGTTACACTATTTTAATATGAACTTGTACCTCTTGAAGTCTTGTACACGTCGAAATATTTGTGTCCTCTCGTTCAGTGGCAACATTTATAAAATTAATGGGTTAAAATCACTAGAATCGTTTTCTTAAAATGATTAAGTCACAAGAATCTGAATTTCTTAAATAATAATTAAACGGTCACCTAATAATATTCCATTTCTTGGACGAACTCGTGGATTGGTATTGGTTAGCTCCTAATTACAAGATATTCCAGACAATATCGTTACAACAAATCTCTGATTTTGGATTACTAGATTTTCGAATAATAATCATGGAACTAATATGCATGAACATTCATATATATGATTGGGACTTAAAACATACGCTGAACCTTGAACAAAGTTATTATTATATAAGATTGTAATGCTATTTTAGGAAATTCCATTCCAAGGCACCATGCATATGTACTCACATGCATTTTTCGAAAATTAGACACTACGTTTCAGTGGAGGGAACAGTATATTTATAAGATATATGATCTATGAGATCAATCAGGGTCTAGTAAATAGTGACCTTGTTTGGAATTTTAACTTATGCTATAAGAGAACGACACAAAAAGTTGTTATTTTTTAAAAAATAGTATTTGGGAATCACACATACACACGCATATTTATCTAATAGTACGTTTTCGTTATAGATAACCATTGAATATGAATAATTTGCTTCCTGTTAATATTTAGATCGAATTGTTATTATAATTTGATAATACTCTATACTTTGTACGCACTCCTCTTAACTCTTTCAAGCTATATCATTTCCAATACTCTTTACAAATTGCCGTGCTACGATTCTATAGTATTCTTTAAGATTAAATTAGCTCACGAAATACTTAACTCTTTCGGTGGAGCCAAACCCACAAACTAAAACCATCAGTTTCTTACCACTATATATGCCAATGACCTCTTTTTTGAAAATGCAGTTAATTTTTAACATCTATCAGCGTTAACCTTTTTTTTATAACTTACTATTCACAATACATATAAAATCGACAAGAATTGCTTTCAGTTATCAACTACAACCCTCACAAAAGTCGGTTATTATAATCCAGAAAATGAATTGGGTTGGTTGGACGAGATTAAAACTTAACTCCATTCCCATTAGTAACGATTAAAATTAGTAGTTTTTCAACGAATTGATTAGTAGAATTAAACAACAAAAACCAATAAAAATTAGAGAATAAATTAGGTAATAGGTACGATGTACCTAAAACGGAAGATCTCTTACCGTATCTCCATTAATTACACAGTTTTGTCCATCTGCCTCCCTTCGTTCACTCTATGAAATTATATCGGCTAATATACAATTTGGTTTAACACTAAGATAAAAAACAAAATCTGACCGAATCTTATCCTTTTATTTTTCCCTTTTCTCAGGGATACTTAATAATACTTTTCAATGCTCAAAGCATATAAACTAATTAGTTTAAGTCGAGTGACAAAGAGTAGGAAGGTCGCAAGAAACTTCCCTTAGCATCGGAGCATGTGCCTCGTGCTCTGCAGTACACGGCTGGATTAGTTGTTTACCGGTGCCGTACACTTGACAGATCCCAGTTTTAATAGTTTTTAAAATCTACATTTTAGTAGAAATTTATATATATTCACTCACAGCGGTCGTAAAGTAACTGCTGCGTCCATATTTACATAAATCATTAGGCTCGAAATCATCATAACCTAATGGCCTAATTCATAAGTGGTTTACGCATAGATATGCATTCATGAACGAAGAAGCTTCTTTAGCTAAATGAATTCTATGGGAGTGTTTTAGTACTAGTATCTACGGTTTTTCTAACGTTGGTAGTTGATGATATATGTGTGAATGCATATCAAATTGACCACAACATAAAAAAATGAATTTATGGTTAAAAATGACTTCTGAACCGTTGGTTGGTTACATAATCCATTAATAGAAACAAAAATAAGGACAATGCATTTAATATATTATTCGAATACAATTCTTCGCTTACTTAAAAACATACATATAGTTGACTACGATTTATTCCACTCAGACAATACGACCCTCCAATATTTAAGTTTTATTTTCTCACATATTTTGAAAAACACCAAAATATATTTTTGTTCTCTTTAATTTCCTTCAAAAAGCTAAGTGTATAACTCAAAAAAATAAAAAAGTCAAAAGTCAAATTTGTGTTTTTTACAAATGATAAAAATTCTAAATTTCTTAACTAAACACTAAACCAAAGTATTTTTAGTTTTCCAAACACAAGTTATAAAGGAGTTAAGAATGGTAAATTACTAATTAGTGAAGAATATATAAAAAAGGGTGGGTGGGTGACCGGCAGGTGGGAGAGTGGCCGTTAAAGGGAGGCAGAGATTTACAGCCTGTTTTTGTTTTTTTTATAATATCAGAAAATTAAAGTGGTAACGATCAGCCTTCCGATCTATCCTTGTCGTTTTGCGCCACGTGAGCAACTGTCTCTTTTTGGCCTATCTTTTTCTTTTTGTTTTGCTTTTTTTCTTCTTTGCTTTTTAGAGTATTTCATTTTTGAGATCGGCAAAATATCCAAAACATAATAATGATAACAATTTTTCAAATAAATAAAAAAAATACTAATAATGGTATACAGGCTGGCTTCCTCAGTCAAAAAGTCACCGAATCGAACCAAAACCTCATACCTAACCGTTAACTTCATCCTTATCTTCTTCTTCTTGTTTTCCTTATTTCTTTTTGTTGGTGCTCTTTTTTCATTTTTCTATTATATCATACATTCTTTTACCATATTACTTCAATTATTGTTGGTTTACCTTCATAAGTTTAATATGTTTTAGTGCATACGATATCAACTGTTTTGCGCAAAGGGTTGAGTTTTTATATAAACTAAACGAAAACAAAATTTGGAGGGTACTGAAATTGTTCATTTTTCATTATCTTGGTGTAAATAATCTATGAATCTCATGTGTATATGCAAAGTCATATGAAGTGAACTTGGTTTAGATATTTGTTGTATTTTCAATTTTCATTTTTAATTATATCATACATTCTTTTACAATAATCTTCAATTATTGTTTACATCCCTAATTTTAATGCATAAGATATAAATTGTTTTGAGCATTAGGGTTTAGTTTTTTTATAAACTATATGAAAACAAAATTTGGAGGGTATTTAAGTTATTCATTTTCATTATTTTGTGTAATTAATCTATGAACTTCGTGTGTATATATGCAAAGTTGCATGAAGTGGAACTTGGTTTTAGATATTTATGAATATCTAGATATTTGTTGTATTTCAGTTTGTTAGGTTTTGTTCTCTCTTTCTGCCAATTACACACACTTTTGTTTTACAAAGAACATAAATAAAAGTTACATATATATCCTGAAAAGTTTGCTTCACTGTATATATATCATCATCCTACACGCGCTTCACCGGCGTTTACCCTTTCAATTTCTGGTTAACTAAGTTGAACCGGATTAGTAATTCTTCGGTTTAGTTGTTCTTCTATACGACAATTTATCACTTGACAAATATAAACGATCTATTACTTGCAACATTCATATTTAATCTAGTATCTTACACGTACATATTTGTTAGAAATTCAATGACCAAACATTGCAAAACTATTACATTCACTTGTTGCATGTAAGCTAGAAGCCTAGAACTCGCTGTCAACGACTACAATGTCTACATTATTTTCACCGACACAATTTACATCTTAACCAAAATTTGGATATTGGACCAATCGTTCGTTTATATAATAACCACACGTATCAATCAACACACAGAAGACAATGACATGTAACAAACAGTGTAAAATATTGAAAATAACTTATCAAAAAACTTTAGTTCATAACACAAAAACTTTCGGCTATTTTTTATTGACTTCTATGTAGTCTTTTTGTTGCACTTACTATTTTTAAAAGCAATATGTATGTTTCCAGCAGATTCTTAGTTTTTACAAAATTTTGCCTTTAATATTTTTTTTGATATACATTGCCATTCTTGATTTCATTTTCTTCTACAATAGTATCAAAATTTTACAAAATAAAACTTCAAAAAACATACGAAAAAGTTAACAAATATTCAAAAAGAGAATGATTTTAAAAAGGATATAAATATAGAGAGAATAAAACGTAGAAGTTAACGATTTTTTTTTGTGAGTGTCACTTTAGATGGAAAATGAAATGATTGGGTAAAAACGCTCCACCTGTAAAACAGAGAGTGGAAGAAACGCTCCTGTGTACGAGCGTACTCTCTCTTCAAAAGAAAACAAATCTCTCAAAAAAAAGAAAGAACAATTGAAAAAAAAAAAGCAAATCTCAAACTCAAAGTACATATACTTACTTGACACGTGTTAATATACAGCTGTATCCCAAGTCCCCAACCGTTTTTCCTGGAAGATTCTCTGCTCTCCACGCTCGATGTTAACCTCACACAAACGCTTATCTCCCAAAACGCCTTTTCCAATCGCCAACGTGTTTTATTTTTGGTTTAAAATAAATATCTGTTCCAATCATACAAACACGTAAATGTTGTCAATTTTTTTATACCCAAACGTTAACGAGGTTTGTACGTAGCCCATTTATGGACACATAATTATGAACATATAAACAATGGTTAATCATACGTTTAAATTAATTAAATTCACCAATATTTTTTTGACTGAATGAGTCAAAATTGTTTAACGAGTAACGACCATAATTATCAGTTTTTATTTTTTATTGTTTGAACTACCATAGTTATCCGTTTAACACTGAGCAAATCTCTTTATTAATAGAGAAAACGGTTTTATTTGTTTCCTTCTATAAAATTTGTTTTTAATAATACGTTAGATATTTTTATGCAGTTAAGGATAATATTACACTGTAAAGTTTAACTAGTTTAATATCGTTTCTGTTAAATCGATAAGAAAAAATTACCGGTTGAACCGGTGACCCTTTTGCCCACTCCTTTCTCGTATAAATACTCTCTCTTCTTGCTCTTATCCTCTTCAACCAAAAAGCTTTTCTTCCCAACACACACAAAAAAAAAAACTGTAACGACCAAAAAAAAAGAGGACGCGTTAGAAGAAAAAAAAAGAACAATCCGATAAAAAGATCCGGCGATGTCAAACCCGACCCGTAAGAATATGGAGAGGATTAAAGGTCCATGGAGTCCAGAAGAAGATGATCTGTTGCAGAGGCTTGTTCAGAAACATGGTCCGAGGAACTGGTCTTTGATTAGCAAATCAATCCCTGGACGTTCCGGCAAATCTTGTCGTCTCCGGTGGTGTAACCAGCTATCTCCGGAGGTAGAGCACCGTGCTTTTTCGCAGGAAGAAGACGAGACGATTATTCGAGCTCACGCTCGGTTTGGTAACAAGTGGGCTACGATCTCTCGTCTTCTCAATGGACGAACCGATAACGCTATCAAGAATCATTGGAACTCGACGCTGAAGCGAAAATGCAGCGTCGAAGGGCAAAGTTGTGATTTTGGTGGTAATGGAGGGTATGATGGTAATTTAGGAGAAGAGCAACCGTTGAAACGTACGGCGAGTGGTGGTGGTGGTGTCTCGACTGGCTTGTATATGAGTCCCGGAAGTCCATCGGGATCTGACGTCAGCGAGCAATCTAGTGGTGGTGCACACGTGTTTAAACCAACGGTTAGATCTGAGGTTACAGCGTCATCGTCTGGTGAAGATCCTCCAACTTATCTTAGTTTGTCTCTTCCTTGGACTGACGAGACGGTTCGAGTCAACGAGCCGGTTCAACTTAACCAGAATACGGTTATGGACGGTGGTTATACGGCGGAGCTGTTTCCGGTTAGAAAGGAAGAGCAAGTGGAAGTAGAAGAAGAAGAAGCGAAGGGGATATCTGGTGGATTCGGTGGTGAGTTCATGACGGTGGTTCAGGAGATGATAAGGACGGAGGTGAGGAGTTACATGGCGGATTTACAGCGAGGAAACGTCGGTGGTAGTAGTTCTGGCGGCGGAGGTGGCGGTTCGTGTATGCCACAAAGTGTAAACAGCCGTCGTGTTGGGTTTAGAGAGTTTATAGTGAACCAAATCGGAATTGGGAAGATGGAGTAGAGTGATAAGAACAAGTTTTCCCTCTGTTTCTCGGGAAAATAAAAGTTTCAGGCTTTTCATGTATAGAGCCAGTAGTAGAGACGACGAAAGGAGGAAGCGAAATCAAAAAATGTTTTGTTATCATCATCATATGATCTTCTTTCGTGATTCAATTAAAAGCAAAGCAAGATCATTTATTAACAATTTACACAAACTTGAAGAAGAAAAGTCAAAAACACTTCTCAAACTTTTATTCTATGGGTTTGTTACGAGGAAACAAACATAAACTAAAAGTAGTAAATATAATCTCACGTGACATAATATATGACCTGAAGAAACCAGTCGAAACGAAACATATATACGATTTTGATGTTTCATAAGCGATCATACAATTCACAGTGTCTTGCTTTTGCAGAATTAGACAAAGAACAGCAAGTTACCCCCTAATGTGCAGAGCTTAAACTGTTGCTGCTGCTACTGGTTGGTTCTTGTGAGCGTAACTTGTTGATTAGATGAACTATGTCTTGTTTCCACGACCATGATGGATCGTTTAGACCACGTACTGAGTTTAGACACACCAGAAGAGTCCCGCCTTCATGTAGAAGTACCTATGATCACAAAAATGCAGGTTAGCGGTTTTGTCTCTCGGGTAAATGATGGATAACAAAAGCTTGTAGTGGGTATTAGCTTACGTACCGTCAACCACAATGGGACAAACCCTAAAACTGAAGGAAGAGCGGCCAAGAATATCGATGTTAATGCAAGAGCTACGTTTTGCTTGACCTGCAACATGATACATTCTTGTTAAATCAGGCAATCTAACATCTGAAACTGGTTAAGAACAAAGACTTTTATGTTTTATCTACCAATGATGTTGTCTGGCGGGATTTAGCGACACAGAACGGAACACCGGTGATGTTGTCTCGAAGCAGTAAGATGTCAGCAACGGCAATCGCAGTGGCACTCGCTCGTTGAGCAAGAACAATCCCCACTGTTGCAGCTGCTAGAGCTGGAGCATCATTAATCCCTTCTCCTACCATAATTAAACCTCCACCTAGCAAAAATCACAACTCTAAATTCTCAGTCTCTTGATAGATGTTTTTGATTGGGAACTATGGCGAGAGTAATGAATGATCACCTGCTTCCCGAGCAATGTTCTTTACATGATTTAACTTATCCTCTGGCTTTAGGTTGCAGTAGACTTCGGTAATACCCACTGCGTTTGCAACTCTCCAAGCACTTGAATCATGGTCCCCAGTTAACATCATTACTCGGAGTCTGGCCCAGCTTTTAAGTTCTGCTATAACTCCTGACACCCCTGGACGAGGCTGATCTTCGAGGTGAATCAATGTTACCTGACAAAATTTAGTTGCAAGGCTCATAAATTTCAGTGTTACAGAGGTTTTTATGGACTAATAAATGGTCAGATGAGAGATGAAAATCACAGACTGTGAAGTAGGAAAGAGGTTTTTAGACCAGCTAAAGAAGTAGTCGTAGTATACCTTTTGATCAACAGAAAGAGCAGCATGAACGAAGTCCTTTCCGTACGAAGACGCGTTTACAGCATCCTTGATCTGTTTAGATTCATCTTCAGATTTGAAAAGTGAGGTAATGAACTCTATAGAACCAAGTGATGCTTTTCGTAATCTACTCTCTTCAGCTACTGTCTATTACAAAACCAAAAAATGTGGTGAGAGACAACATCATATATATTAAGAATGAAAGCCAGAGATGTACACACATCACCCACAGCTATACACTATAAAATCTGGTAGATAAATGGATATATATAAGAATCTAGTAAATAACTGAGTCTCACCTTAACACCGTTGACAGTAGCAGTAAGGCCTCTACCAGGAAAATATTCGAAGCTTTCAACAAAAATAGAAGGAAGATCCTTACCCACACTGTGATCTACAACAGCTCTGCAGCAAGATGAAATGTGTCAGAAACAGCAGAAAAGACCTATAGTACTCTTCAGTCTCAATCTCTTACCAGACCAAGCATCATTTAAACTAATAAACCAGTGTAAAAACCAGTGTAAAAACCAGAGATAGAGAGCTTCATAGCGTTCAAATTTGCTTTTTCCCCTTCCTTTCATCCGATTGTGGTAATGAACTAGAAATAAGAATAAGTTCTAGATGTAGGACTAAAATTCTTTACGTCAACATATCTCCTGAAATGAATGTACCATCCAACAAGATAACTTATTTCCCATGAGTTATAGACGCGCCACAGTACTAACTATGTGATGATGGGATGCACATAGGTCACAACTTGCATGGTTTTAGAGTTTGTGGTAATTAAGTTTTATACTAGTAATTGATGCTAAACAAGCAATACCTTCCAATAGGATGCGTGGTGCCCTTCTCCATGGCAGCCGCAACTGCAAGAGCTTCTTTTTCACAATTTGGAATGCAGCAAGTTATTACACTTGAATTAGTTCCTCCTTGGTGCCCATAAATGGGTTCAATTGCTTTACAAGTAAGGCCGCCGGTTGTTAAGGTACCAGTTTTGTCAAAAGCAATAGTATGGCAAGACGCAAGAGCATCTAGAACCTGTGCACCTTTCAGCAATATTCCCTATAATAGTTACACACGGTGGGGTTACACACTTACACGTGAAGATACTACCTTTACATAGCAAAAAAAAAGGAAAAAGAAAATAAACCATGTTTTCAACTGGATTTGGACAAAAGGAAAATGATATCAAATAGTTAGTTGAAATATGGTGGTCTTCATAGATAAGACGATGTTGTTGCATATGCACCATTCATTCCTCACCATTGACATTTGATGCACATAAGATTATTTAGCTTATAAAGCTTAATTTGCTACAAGAGAACATATACAAACCAATGCTCAAAAGTGCAATTCTGCAAAACATCACAACGCCAAGAAAGCTAACATACACTTGGTGATCACGTAGAGTACTTGAACAATACCTTTCTTGCACAGGAACTAATAGCAGTAGCATAAGCCAATGGAGCTACGGCCAGAGCACATGGTGATGCGGCCACCATAAGTCCCAATGCTCTGTAAACAGATCCTCTACATGCTGCATCATTAACAAGCAATGAAAGTAAGCCAATCAATTTTCCACTCTTATCAATTGTCCAAATGGTGATATATCTTATTAAACAACAAGAATAGTTTGTCACATCAACAATGATTTATGGTAATGTTAAGAAGGGAGAACTTGATCCTGACATCTTACCTGCGGTGCTGAGAAAAGGCCACTTGAACAAAAATGGACCTAGGAAGGCAATTGCAAGTGACAAAACAACGACAACCTTGCTGTAATTCTCGCCAAACTCATCCAGCCATCTCTGAAGTTTGGGTTTATTAGAATGTGCTTCCTCGGTCAGCTGTACAATCTTGTTAAGCGTCGAATCATTCCATGCCTTTGTAGCCTGATTTAGAAATTCCATGGATTGAGATAAGCATGAGGATTTCAAATAAAGAGACAAGCCAAAGCAATGAGAATAGGATAAAAAATACCTTTACAATCATTCTGCCATCCAAATTTCTTGCACCACCAGGCACTCTATCTCCAGCTTTTGCCTCCAACGGCTTGACTTCCCCAGTCAAGTGCTCAATTGTAATTGTAGCACTACCTTGATAGACTTCGCAATCTACAGGCACAATCTAAATGGAAAAAAAAATTCCATTACTTAACAGCTGCAATTGTAACCCTGCTAAAACTAAACTAATGACATACAGGGTCACATGTTTAAGAAATTCAAGTAATGAAAGCAAATAGAAAAGTTTCACAGACCTCACCAGTTCCAACCAAAACATAGGATCCAACTTCTACGCTGTGCACAGGAACGCTTTTGTATGACAAATCAGATATATTTGGAACATTGCCATTGTGTACTTCGATCAACAATGCAGAATCTGGATTACTCTCTTTCAATTCTTTGACATCCACCATTGATCGACTAGTAAAGAACTCCTCAGCTGCAGAAAAATGACAAGACAAAAGCTCAAACCTCTCCGTCATGATAAACATTAACAATGACATATCCCTAATCCTTATTAAGGTCAAGTTCTAACCAATATGAGCAAGATTGAACATAGCTAGAAGCAATCCTCCTTCCAAAGCATTTCCCATAAACACAGATGCAAAAGCCGCAAGTGCCATCAAGACATGGATGTTCACTTTTCCTCCAGCTATATCCATAAGTGCGTCGAGAGATGCTGAAACCTAACAACATCGATGACCATAAAGCTAAATTACTAAATCATCTGGCTAAATTATAAAACTAGCAAGGAGCTTTATAGAGAAGGCTATAGAAAACCTTACTCCAACAAGAGGAAAACCAACAATCATGAATGCGTTCTGAAGAGACTTAATGTAAGGTTCAGGAGCAAGGTAAGGACAGACGGCGGCAGCGAGGAACATTGCAGCGGCGGAGCAGCAAAGATGAAGATGCTCTCTGAGGTAATTGGCCAATCTAACCCATCCGATAGCTTTAGCGAATCCGAACAACATCTTCTGAGGCTTACTCTCCGCTTTCAATTCCACAGAACAGCATCCGTGTTGATGGTGATGATGATGGTGGTTGTGATGATCTTGCTCGTCATCGTGATGATGATCGTGATGGTGATCTTCGACAGCACGTAGACGAATCGACCGTGGTGGAAGATTAAGGGAAGCAGAGATACGAAGCGGTTTTTGACGGAGAAGAGTTTTAGGTGGAAGAATTGAGAACGAGTTGACTCGAGCGAGTCGGAGAGTGGATAAACCACGACGATAAGGGAATCTAGTAAGAGAGGAAGAACGAGTAAGAGTTGCAGGTTCCATGGTCGACGAATTTGAGCTCAAGCGTCGTTTTTCATGCCACCATTGATTCTGATCTCGCGAACTCTGCGTGTAAGAGTCGTTCGTCTTGGTGAAAAAGATGAAAGAATAATAACAGAGAAGGAGAACCAATGTAATTATTCCGATGACATTAGCCACATAAATAATCTCATCTCATACACTTTTTTATTTTTTCCATTTTTTTTGTTGCCTTCTACCAACCAAGGTTCCATTGTTCCGGATGTTTTATTGACCACTTAAAGAAATTTACATGAACCAAATAGTTAACTTCAAAGGCCTGTAAAATATTTCATATTCAGCTGCAAATCTTACAATTATGAATTCATCAGAAAAATGAAGGAATTCTAAATTACAACAATATTTTTTTCCTGGAGATGTCAGTCGTCTTTTCCTTTGCCTTTACCATCTGAAACCTTATCAGAATCATATGCTGATGGTAGCAAGAAAGTGCTCTGATTCTTCTGAATAAACCTGTAAAGATTTTTTTCCAGAAATTGTGAATTTAACCGTTAAAACCGAGAAATCAAAATGGTAGTGATGAAACAGAGAGATTAGATATATACTTGAGGAAGTCTGATAATGTTTGTTGCATGCGACTCCATGTTTCTTCTTCCATGTTTACATATGAAAAAAGATCTGGCAACTTGACTGCAGATTTTTAAAAAAAGCAAAAATAAAATTTCAGAACATCGAATTTTACTGTCCAAATAAGAACTTAATGAGATTTTACCAAAGAGACGGAGCAAATGCTCGGCGCCATAAACAGTTGAAGGTGAAGTATCATCCACGATTGATTCTTGGTATTGTCGCCTCTCTTTCTTATATAGGAGCATCACTGGCAATGCCTTGTCGAAATAACTCCTTATGCCTTTCAATATTTCAGCGACCGAATCAGTTACCCTGCACAAAAACAGAAACACAAAATTTTGTATCGTTGGATTTCGGAAAAGATTCAAATATATCAAACTCTGTGTTCGAGTAAAAGACTCACATTCCATCCTTCTTGGTTTTGAATTCAAGGTACTTGGACAATATCTCATCGACGTTAGGTGAACGAGGAAGTTTCACAACCTATATAATCATTTGAAGACAGATTACCAAACATCAATTTCCCTTCACTTTGGTATACACAATTCATTCGACTACAAATACACACTTATGTCTCTTAACTTTCAAGTCTAGCTGATTCAATAACAATTCTAATAGTGCTAAAAGTATGTGCACAAAATAGAGAAAATTGATGATACCTTGTCCTTCTGCGCAATATACTCCCAGTCGTCAGTGAGTTGCTTTTTAAGTGATGCGGGAATTTGGATCTTCATTAGCTTCTCCGCCGTTACATTATCCTTCTATAGATTACAAATGAAAACAAAAACCTTATCGATATTAGAAGACCTGAAAAATTGACCCTTTTCGTATGTGTGTATATGCATAACAACACATCAGCCATCTATTGTACTGTAAAATATAATCTTAACAAAGACCTAACAGGTATGAACCAAATACATCTCTAAGTTTTTGCAAGCCTGACCTCATTGCCTGACTCGTGCTTTCGTTTCTTCCCTTTTGCAGCTGCAACAGAAAATGTAATCATCTATACACCAGCTTAAATAATTTAAGTTGCACCCAGTCTACCAAATCATTTCCTTGGAAATTGTTGGGAGAACCCTGAACTACAAAGGGAGCGTAAATTAATATGTTGCCTACCATTGGTCTTGGTGTCATCTTTATCAGCCTTTGTGTCTGCAAGTGCAAGATCAGAAAGAAATAGTTAGTTTCTTAGCCTGGATGACCAAAATATGTATCATGTACTCTCAGCATGGTCAATGTGGAGGCAACAACTCACCTGCAGAGCTTCTAGTTTTTGTCTGAGCGGAACGGCCAGACTTGGTACCTTTTTCAACTCCTTGCTTTTTGTCTAGAGCTTTCTGTTTGACAAGATTCTCCTCGGTATGTTTCAACAATCTATCCGCACTAACCCATTCATCCCAACTGTTGGCAAGACAATCATGTCATGGGTCCCAATCTACTGATTTTGCTACATAAACCAGAATCGACATGAGAGCAGAGAGAGATACTCACTTTTTGTTCCAACCCTGCAGACAAAGATCGCTGTATCACTTATTACTGCAAACCAAAATGAAAATAGCTAGTACATGAAACAGGATAATGAAACTATAATAGCTCAGAAGAAGGAGGCCTCACAAGATAGTGCACAAAGTATTTCCACTCCTTTTTCCGAAGCTCGACCTTTTGAACCTGTAATGGAATGTCAATAATCTATCAGGTCTGCCCACACACTGAAAACACTATGCAATAACAGATTTTTTTCAAAACTATGAAGATTTAGCATAACAACGACACACATTTGATATGAATGAGACTCAATCCAGTGACCTATATAATATATGATTGAAAAAATAAACATGCAAGTAGATTAGCTTGCCCTATTTTCCGAGTAATTTATTGAATTCCTTGCTCCAACGGCAAGTGAATTATTCTTTTGCATCTATTACGACTAAGCATTTATGATCATTCCAATCTAAAAAGCTCTAATGCTACATGAATCCATTACCAAAAAAAGAAAACTCGAATCCAATCTCAATGGGTTCATCTTTCGGATCGTCGTAACTTGAAACCGAAATCTACCAAGAAACCCCTAAGCCAAATCTAGCAGAGAGATCTCAATTCAATGAAACCAGTTAATTCCGTAGTCGGATACAACCAAAACCCACGTGAAATACAAGAATTGCTAAATTAACACGAACAAGATAATCTCTAGAATTCAAATTATGCGAACATCTGACGATGCACAGAGAAAGAGAGAGAGAGAGAGAGGTTTTTTATTTGCCTTGGCTCCGTAGACGCGAGGACCATGGTAAGCGAGAACACGCTCGCCCTCCGAGAAGAGTCTGCCGTCGTTGGACGGTGAGGCGCCACCGCTCGCCGTATCTCCGTCACTCGCCGTCTCTTCCTTCGACGAGCTTCCCATTGTCACCGAAAGCGAGAGCGAGAGGCAAAGATCTTCACATCACAAGGCACCCCTTTAACCGTCTAGATAAATGAATCTACGACAACTGCTGAATGACTGAATCGTTGCGAATAGTTTTTCAATTGAGTCCCTTAACTTTCACAATAGTTCGATTAAATCTCTTAAACCTTTTAAATATACTCGTCGCCCATTTATAAAGCATTGTCTTTTTAAAAAAATTTATGCCTTTATTGGTCGTTGAGCAGTTGGACTCATATTTCACTTTGGACACTGATGTTTATTAACTATTATTACATTCAAATAAATATAAAAAAATTGATTAATACATTTTATTTGTATACTTTTCAAGTAACTTTATTTCACTAACAAAACAATAATCCTAAATATAGAAAAATGAGACAATAATTATTGTTTTTGCCATTCTTCTTCCTATGTATCGATCAGAAACATGAGACATGTATAATATTTTCCACTAATGAAACTGGAACAAAAAAATGAAATAATTTTCTCGACCTAGATGGGTATGGGCACTTTAACCGGCCCGGTTTGAACTAAAGATTGAAACATTAGTGGCCCGGTCCGCTTGGGCTTGGACCTGAGTGCTTAACAAATCGAAACGTATCCTTCCTGTCCACGACCTTATGACCCTCGCCTGGACTTGGACCTGAGTCTTTGATCGAACCAAGTGATAAGCCATCGAATAAACTAGCCACGAACTTCTCCTCGGTCTTTGTTAGACCAAGCGGACGACTCTCGACAAGAACCGAACCAATCAACATGAAGAACAGAATCGAACTCAGAACGTTTTTGTTCATCATCATGTTTAAGAACAATTTAACTCTGTTTATAAAAAATATGGTTTTCTTTCTCTTTGGCAGATAATGAATTTTGTTGTGAGTGTTTTGTGAGTTGAGAATGTGACTATATAGTAGTGTTCGTGGAGATGCAAAGTTTGAATTTTTATTCTTGACTAAGTTTGAATTGAAAAGAATGTGATCATTGAAATTAGTTAGTATGCTGCTTCCTGGGAAAATACCAACTTGTTTCTTGAGCATTCAATTTTGTGTGTATTTATTGAACACAAAATAGTGAAAGCCATCAATGAAGAAAAGGATAAGGAATTGAATATTAGAAATAAAGAATTTAATATCGTAGACCAAACATGAAGTTTCATTGTTTGGAGCAGACGGCAGCTAAATATTAAGGTAGATTTGTAGTTGTGTAGACCAAAAATAATGCTTGAATTTCAAACTCGCAACGTATATAAAGTCACACTCACATATATCGTTAGCCGGTTTAGATTTGGTTTTCGTAAGTATATTATGGTATATTGTTGGTTTCAGATTGAATTTGTTTACTTTATTTTACTTTACTAGAAAATGTACATCTCTAGCTTTGGTTTCGTTTCAACTTTCAGCCAAATTTTTTATATATAGAAAATAAATTTAAAATCAGATAACTTGAATTTTTTTTAAAAATTTGGTTAGGGTTTCTGGTTCGGTTAAACCAGCTGATTTAAGGAGTGACATAAGCTAAATTGACTATGAGTCGGATCTCATGTGTTTGTTTTATAATATTGTTAGATACACCAAACCTAATCATCAATGCTTCAAAAGTTCAAACACTTTGGTGTTATTTTTCTTGCACGACCAAAAATAGTTCCTTCTCACGTGATTTTTCTTGCAAAAAACATTGAACAACCAAACTTTATACTACTCAAAATTCAACATCCAAATTTTAGTTTTTGTTAGGTAGAAATAAGAAATCTATCCTATGAAAAGACAAAACCATTAATTTTTATTTCAACTCTTGCTGCTATATGACGTTGAATTATGATAATTTTTCCGTCTCAAGTTCATAAACGATTTTTCAAACAGAGTTGTGATGAAATTTATTTATTTTCTAAAAAAAAAGGAAGATTGATAGTTTTGAAGAATATATTATTGATGGTAGCCAAATAATTTACCGGAATAAAGTGTAATATCATCTCAAACTGTTCCTTTTTATAGCAAAATCGCTCCTTTTTATCCGCAGTTAGAGTATAAGACAAAGAAACCAAATTCCAGAGCATCAGGAAACTCTTTCCCATATTTTAAGGTGAAATCACTATTTTGAAATTATTAACTTAGTTTAATAACCAATTATTGAATAATACAAACAAAGTACTTAAAACCCGGTTTAATGTTTTATTTCGATTTTATAAATATTGGTTTGGCCAAAATAATATAGTTTATAAGTGGCGTAAGACCACGCCAGAATAATACAAGAAGAAAAAATGTTTAACTATGTATAGTTCGGACGTGGTAGTCCATTAATAATGGAATCAAATTCTGCATTAATAAATTCATTATCAAGATTCCAGTCTTTTGTATTCCTTCCAATTACATGAAATTAATATAATTCTTGAACAAATATCTTTGGACAAAAGAATTTCAATTATTTACTTAAATCTATATAAAAGCAAATCTTTAATCCATTCAAATAGCAGATATGTATCTCTAGGGATTAAGGTAGTATACAACTATAACATCTCAAAAGAACCAAATTGTGACTGCACAATGCAATATCATAATTTGTATATCGAAAACATGATATGTTCACATGGTTCGTCCATAAACAGTACTTATATTCATATTTGACCACTAAATATTTCACATTAAAAAATCGAAATTAGAAATAATTATGGATTTAGTTCTGCAAACTCGATTTTTTTTAAAAAAGATTCGAAGATGCAAGATTGATAATGAAATAAAATTGAGGGTACATCATACATGTGGGGGAAGTGACGTTTAAAAACAAAAAGGAAAAAGAGGAAGAAGATAGATGCCAATATTGTTATCATGACAACTATGAAGCAGAGTTAGAGTCCGTCCGTCCATACAAGTATTTTGTGTGAGTACCACCGAATTTGTCTGTCTATGTTATCTCCCTTCTTTTTCTCATGCCCACGAACCAACATGACAATTATGTTTTGTTCGTTTTTTGAAAAATTCTAGAGTTTTCATTTATTAATTATCGTTGAGTTATGATTTAGTATGATTTTGGTTTAAAAATTCCACTTCTTAGGACTCATTGTTTGATCTTTGTGTTTCTTATTTATTTCTTTGCACAGTACTAAAAATCATGCATTAGTTCTTACCATTCACAAATCTTCAAAACTTAATTAGAAAAAGAAAAAAAAAAATCGATCAATACAATGAAAACGTTCTCCTATGCACTATGCAGAACAAGTCTCGAGGATTCGTATGGTCAAATTTATTCCGATCAAATTATTCGCGAAAGTGTGAGAAACAAATACGTACTTTATTTCTCTTACCTCCTCCTACGTCACTTCTACGCATTCGTGCCCTACCTTCATCAGTACTCTTCCAGTTTCTAAAGGTTAAAACCGAGTCGATGATCCACGACCGTAGAGTTAAATCAAGTAATCAACTTAAGTCATTGTAATAAGAAAGCCTCCGCTCAAAAAAAATTCTACAATATTAGTTTGACATAAAACTTCAAATGATAGAAATATGAAATCAAATAGTTGTAGACTTGTAGTCTAGTACTTTCATTTGGCTCATTTGGCAATTGCAAAGTTTACGTGGTGATTACTAAACTCCTTGTCGGTATAAATGTTTTTGATCATGAAACCATATACCGAAAATATTGGTATATATAGTCCTGCCTAACTCCACTAACAAAAAGTCAGGATTTTTAAATTACCAACTACAACTTGAATTGTCATTTGGAAGATTGATTCATTGGAATATTGTGTATCTTAAGCCATAAACAAATCCCATAATTTAATAGTGTGCCAGAATTTTGTATTCATATTTTAAGCAGTAAAAACAAAAACAAAATACATATATATATTCTCAATCAAACTATAATACTTTAGATTTAAAGCTATTAAGAAAAACATTTAGCTAGTCAAAAAAAACAATTAACACTTTTCGAAAGGTCCATTTCCAAGGAAGCTAGAGACCGTCCTTTTTTACTAATTCGCCTGCACCATCCCCTTGTATCGAGGGTCTAATTCTACACCTTATTCCATTTTATATTCCCTAACAATTTTTTTAGTTTTTTTTTTTATATTACTTTAATTCTAATGAAAACTCCTATCTTCCTTCCTCTCCATCCTTTTTCATCTACCTTTGAATCTTTTGACACTTGTATATAAAGCTTTACTTCCTCCTTTGTTACTCCTTTTCTATCAATCACCAAAACACATTCATTGTCTTAAACCCTAAACCTCAAGAACCGAACAACCACACCAAAAAATGAGACCGGTTGGCTTGATCTTTACGGTCATGTTCTTGGTCTCGGCCTTTTCGGAATCAAGAACCGCGGATTGCAGAGTTCTCCTTGGTGGTTCGACGGAGGAAATCGATCAATCTAAAATTCATGGGGTCGATTTACGAAGTGAAGACTTATTAGGGGTCGTGATACATGGTTATAAGAAGCTAAGGTGGCTCTCATCGGCCGGGGAGAGGATGCATACAATGGCTTCAGGACCGAGCAGGAGAGGTGCTGGTCACTAAAATACGAACCCAAACAAAACATTATACTTCGATATTTGTTTAGCTCAGGTCATAGAATCATATTTTTCATTTTTTATAGATTATTATATTTATTCAGTCGCTAAAGATCCATGTAAAGTTTAGAAGGGTGATATTCTTTGATCATACAATAGTCGGTTTCCTTCTCATAAACACCAATTTATAGTACGTGCCCATTAATCGATATTTATTTTAGTTTAACAAATTTCAATTTTGAGATCTACGTTAAGCCATCAACCATGCAAATTGTATATGAGTCAATAATATAGATTGAGGAGATATGTTATCGGCCATTCTGGTGCAACTTAAATGATATACAGCCACATGATTATCTCTTTTCCTTTTTGGTAAGGTTGATACCACATGATTAATTATAAAGAAGACATTGATTAGTTCATGTTTTACCACATAATTGGAATTAAAAGTGGTCGCAAATTATAATCAAACGTGGTCGCAAATCGAATTTCGATGAGATGCAAACGTTTTTTCAGCTGTACCTTTTAATTCTTTTCTTATTTGTTCGAAATGTTGGCCTTTGGGGAATTAAAAGGACATTTCAAAAATAATTTATTGTCTTTCCATAGGAGCCGGAAATGGAAAAGCTTCAATCTTCATGCACACTATGTTTTGAGTGGACCCAATTTCGACAATCTTTTTTTAAATGAAGAAGATAAAAGTTGTTTTTTTTGGTAATAATGTCGAGTATTTATAGTTTTATACCATGTTTAGTGAGTATATTGCAGTTTCACGTTATGAAATTTGTAATGAGAAAATTAAAGGACTAAAAAGGCCCACTAAAAGCCCATATACATTTTCTTTTAAACACAACTAAAAACCAGTGAGCAAATCCTTTCTCTTTTTGCATGTGTGTGTTGTAAAGCAGTGGACAGAGACGACGATGAGTACGATGAAGCCAAGCCGGAGCGACGAAATATCCGACCCGGAACAGCAGATCAAGAACGCGAACCAGATCAGAGCTGATTTCGATTCCTTGGCTCCCAAACGACCCACTAAACCCACTCGAAGCGAACCGGGATTTCCTGGATCTTTCTCTGCTTCCGACAAAATCACCGACCATCCTGAAGCTGACAAATTCCAATCTCTCCAGTCACAAACTCATGTTCGGTTATCTCTAAAACTCGCTCTTTTCTCTTCACATAAACCAACATCTTTCGTTAAATTTGAGATTTTGGTTTTTCAGGGTAAAGTTCTAGGTGAGGGAGATTCATCTGCAGTTCAAGATGAGTTCCTGGAAACAGAGTATTACTCAAATCTCACCGCCATTGATAAGCAACATCACACGGTTCCAATTCCCTCTCTTTCTCACTCTTGCTTATAAAATTTCATCAGAAGAAATCTAATTTTGTTTTAACGTGCTCTGTTTCTGAGATTAGACCGGAAGTGGGTTTATAAATGTGGTGAAGGAAGACAACGGTGAAGAATCCGAGGCCGTAACCGCCGCCGCAATCGGAGACGGAGGAGAAAAAGCGGTTTACAGAAGCAATCCGGCGACGAACGAATGGATTCCTGCGACGGAGGAAGATTTTGATTCGGAATCTTCGTCTAAACCAAACCGGAGCGAGAGTTCTTGAACTGATCTTTCGAAAATGTTTTATCTTCTTGTTTCAGATGTTCTGTTTCTTGATATTATGGCAATAAAATATTAAATAAATAAATTTTCGAAGGAGACAACAAACAAGTTGCAGACCTCATGAACAACAAAAAACAAAGTTTCGGGAGATACAATTGGATCAGAGAAGGAAGGACTTGGCAGAAACGCTTCGAGGAGACTAGTTTCAACTGGATTCCAAGAACAAATAACCAACCAGCAGACCTTCTAGCAAAACACAGTTTACCATCTCAAGATGATTTTTATTTTCATTACTATGTACCTTCTTACATAACAAAAGCCTTGCATTGTAATCACTGAATTTATCAATACAAATGCAGTCGATAAAAAAAAAAAAAAAAAATCTGTTGACAATAATTTAATTGTGATAAGAACAACTTTCTAACTTTCAAAATATCCATGATAAGAACAAATTTATGTGGACACTGTTTTTTTCTCAACCAACATTGCATATGACATTACATGATTACAATAAAGTGATATAAAAAGCAGTCCCATATTGCTTGGCTGCCAAAAAAAAAAAAAAAGTGTCTCCAAACATTTTGCTGCTTAATAAATCACTGAATCATATATGCATGTAATAATGTATTAACTTACAAATTTATAAAATCAAATCTAGACATTCTTATTGCTTGGCTCTGATCCGAAGAACAACAACTCGGAAGCCATCTCACGTGTTCTGCACGTGACAACCAATGGTTCAGCCTTAGGCAAACTAAGTCCTGGACCTTCAGTCATATCAACCTGACCTCCTGAGCCGCTTTCCCACTCAAAGCACTGAATCATCGAACCCAATAATAACCCAACAACCCGGTTAGCCAAACTCAACCCAGGACAAGCCCGTCTTCCTAACCCAAACGGCATCATTTTACCATTGTAATGTCCAAACTGATCACTCCCTTCAAATCTCTCCGGCTTAAATGACGTTGGATCATCCCACACGCTTGGATCTCGATGTATAGCCCACAAGTTAACCAACACGATCGTATCACGTGGAACGTTGAATCCACCGATTACACAGTCAGAAGATGGCACATGAGGAACCATAAGTGGTGCCACAGGGTAAAGTCTTAGTGTCTCCGACACAACATTTTTCAAGTAGTTCATGTTTACCAAATCTTCTTCTTTCAACAAACGACGACTACTTGATGTTTCCATTTGAGTATCAATGTTTTGTCTCGTGGTCTCTAGTATTTGTGGATGATTCAATAAATTTGACATTGCCCATTCCACGGTTAAGGCCGATGTATCTGTGCCTCCTACTACCATCATCTAACAAAAGAAATAAAAAATATTATGAAAGTTTTTATTTATATCAAAAATAAAACACGGTCGTCTAGTTTTTTTTAATAAACATAAAGTTTAGATATAAACCTTAAATTCCACAATATAAACATTATAAACATAAACCTAAACACTAACATTCGTAAATCATAAACCTAACCTATAAAACTTAAAATTTTGACCCAAAGTATAAGCAAAATGGTTTATATCCTTTATTTGCTCAATCTATTTTTTATTCTTTTAATTTATCTTTCAACTATTCCATAAAAACCGAGTAATTAAAATGGGCCTTTACTGACATAAAATGGGACCAATATTAACTTTTTCTTTTTTTCGTGTTTGTCGTTGTTCAATTATTTTTAGCGGTAGTTGGAGTGGTCAAATCAAGATTGGTAGGTGGTTTAGTCGCAACATCCATCACTAAAATTTCTGCATTATCATCTCCGATATGAGATTTTATACCGGAAAATAAGATTGAATATGGAAAAACATACCAGTATAAGACCTTTGATGGTTTGATCACTGTAGTTATGAGGCTCTTTTTCTTGAGAATCAAGTAAATGAGCAATCATGGTGTTCTTAAACTCCAATCTGTCTTTGTTAGCTCTATGCTCATCCAAAAACCCTTGTAATAAACTATCCATCCTTTCTCCAATCCTCTTTGCTCTCTTGACCAAACCTTTGTAGTCAAACCACCGTAGAGCCGGCAAAAAATCAGCTGGATTGTCCGCCGCAGAGAGCTCTAGAATCTCCGCCACTAGTTCCCGGAACTCCAAACTTATCCCCGCCTTTCCGCCATCATCTTCCTCGAAGAATCTCTTTCCGGTCATCATTCTCATTATCACATTTAGGGTAAGACCCGTTAGTAACTGTCGTAACTCCACCTAGATAACAAAAAATTAAAATGAAGTTCTTATTTTGTTATGATTTGATATTAACTGGTTTACGAGCCATTATCACATTTTGTTATTATGTAACCTAAGATACATTAAAAAAAAAAAAAAAAACTAAGAGACGTTTAAGGATAGATAGTACTTTCTAGTTTCTATAATTTGATATTGATAGCAACGGAAAGAAGATGAACTGTTTGATCCACTTACTAAATCGAGCAAATTTAGTTCTATCATGTATCCATATGTAATCAACGATTTTTAACAAGGTTAAAGCTTTTAAAATAAAAAAATAAAAAATCATTGTTTATCAATTCATGGATTCTATGTAGTTATTTTTTTCTTAAAATATTATTAATTACCTGAATTTCATGTTTTCTCAAAATTTTATTCGTAGTGTAAGCTATTTATTGTCTTAAATTTGACAATCTATAAAAAAATATAAACAAAAAATGCAACGTGAAAACATATGATTATATAACGGCAGTTGAATTTGTTTTCCAGTTAATTTTCTCATACCTATATAAGTATAAAATATCATATACATATTGTGTGGTTTAAACATTTCAATGAATTAAATATAATATAAGATTTTAAGGTATGATGAACCTACTTTAGCCGGGCGTTCGACAGATAAATCGTGAAGCTTTTGGAGAAGCATCTTAACTTCGTCATGTCGGATTTCCGCTGAAGCGTTGAGTCGATTTGTGGAGAAGACTTCTAAAGCGGTGATACGACGGAGGTTTCGCCAGTGGTCACCGTAAGGAGCCGTAACCATGGAGGTGTAGTCATAAGCCACATACTTGCCCATGATGAAACGAGGCCGATTTGCTAAAACGATGTCGTTTTTCGTCAAGAAGCATTCTTCGGCTGCCGTTGGAGATGAGATGATAACGGCAAGGCGAGAGCCGAGGCGTAGAGAAAAGACGGGGCCGAGGGAGTGGGAGAGATGGCTGAGAGTCCGGTGTAGCAGTGGCTTTTTGAGGAGGTGAAGGTGTCCGATGATCGGAAAACATATATTTGGCGACGGTGGAAGGTTTTTGTTAGGTTTAGTGACTAGGAGAACAATCTTGACGATGAAAATGGCAACAAGAGTAGTCAGAATAAGTAAAATACAATCCATATATAACTCCTTTTCTCTTCTTTTTTTCTCTAACTTTGTGTATATTTTGGTTTCTCCTCCGTGCGCTATTAAATAATATAGTATAAGATACTGATTTTTAAACACTCTTTAATTCATGCATTTACAAAGTCAAATAACAAAATAGTGCATACAATAGTGATAAAATTAGCGTACTAATTTGGAAAAACAAGCACCAATTTTCTTTTCTTTTATTTCTTTTGTTTTTGTAAAATAAGGAAAATTCCTATAAGACAAGTAAACAATGAATTTGACAAACAAACAGAAAAATCATACTACATTGGAGTGTCGTGAACAAGTCTAATGTATAACCACTTATGTCTCTTTCATTTGATCAATCCAAAAGGTTTTGTTGAAAGTTCTCGATAAGATAAAAATTCAATCGAAATTCTTAGATTTCCATCCATTATTGTCTTTACAATAATATTGCTTGGTTGACATTTTCTACAACTATAATCATCAAAACGTGGCAGATTCGGTACCAACACTAACATGAAATCCAAACTTTTCGTTTTTAACAACAGTCCTTTTATTAAAAAAAAAATATTATACTTTTAGCTTATGCTGAATTACTAGTTCAGACAGTGAAGAACATATGTATACAGATTTGTTAATGGGTATTTAATTTAAAATGCAGAGAAAGACAACATTTTGACGAGGCCCAACACATGCCCACTACATGACCAAGTCACCAAACCAATTCTAAATTTCAAGAAACCAACATTGGAGAGATGGAAACAGTGAAATTTTGGTTCTGTTGAACTTTCTATAGAAGCCGTGACATTGCTCTGCATCCAACTAATTGACCACAGAATACTTTTATTTTCCATGAACACGTGGAATGTAAGAAACTATATAGGTTTCTACACAATAGATCCTACATACGTCAATTATATCGTTTTACCAACAATGGCACGTGCCTTGCACATAGCTCGCAACGGAGTAGCTTTAGGCATAGTGATCCCTTCGCCTTCAGTCATGTCCACAAGTTCTGCACCAACTCTCTCCCACTCGAAAGACTGAATCAAGCACCCAAGAGCAAGGCTCACTAACCGCTTCCCAAGCTCAGCTCCAGGACAAGCTCGTCGTCCCATCCCAAACGGCATTAGCTTTCGAGCCTCTCCTTCTTTCTCGAACCTCTCCGGCTTGAACCTCTCTGGCTCTTCCCATAAACCTGGATCTCTATGCATCGCCCATACGTTTGTTAATAACAACGTGCGACGTGGCATATCGTAGCCCGCCACTTTACATTCATCCGATGAGAAATGAGGGAGTAGTAGTGGAACCGCAGGATACAAACGTAATGTTTCTGACACAATGTTTTGGAGATAATGGAGATTTACAATATCTGATTCTTCAACTAACCGGTCTGAACCGATTTTATCATCGATCTCCGCTCTCGCTTTCTCAAGTATCTCTGGATGGTTCAGCAAATTTGACATTGCCCATTCCAACGTCACTGAAGATGTATCTGTCCCCGCAAGAACCAAAGCCTGTGTATATATATATCTCTAATAAGTAAACCCACTCCACATATAAGGAGGATAATATTAGTTAATAAGAACTTACCAGTATGATTCCTTTGATGATGACATCAGTATAGTACTCGGGTTCGGTTTCTTGGAAAGAAAGCAAATGATCGATCAAAGTTTGACCCTTTTCTTTCTCTGCACGTTTCTCATCAACCAGTTTTTGCAGGACTCTATCGAGTCGATTCCCCAAGATTTTGGTCTGGTTCTCAAAGTTTGTGACCCAATTTATGGACGGAAGATAATCAGCCAAATTTCCAGAACCGGCGCCGGCCATTATCTCCGCTATAAGTTCCCTCACGAGCTTGGCTTCATCATTGTCTTCTGTACCGGTACCGTAATATCGTTTTCCGGCTACCATCATGATGATGTTGTTGAATGCCAAGTTGGTTAATAACGATTTCAACTCCACTTCAACAAATCCCTGCAGTGGGACGATTACTAGTCAAGTTTATTACATTGTGTAATTTTTAATAGATCTATATCAAAGGTGTATAGTTCAGTTCCATCTATGACGACTGAGAGCTTTTATTTTATTTTCTGTCGTGACAAATTTGATGCATACAAGTAACCTAACTGATAAATATATTATTTTCCAGCCAATAAGCGACAAATAATTAAATATGCGTGTTAATATAATAAAGAAGGGCGGCTTGAAAGTGGAAAATCCTACTCACATGGACAAATTCAACCGCAATAGTCGATAAATAAAAATTTTGATTTTTGATATTTTGTTTTTTGGTAAATTTTAGTAATGCCAAAGTAAATAAAAGATAAATAATGAGTTAAATAAGAAGGTGGTTACGTACGTGCAAGGAGTCTCTAGAGAGATGTGTTATGAGCCGTCGGATCTCGTCTTTACGGATAGAAGAAAAGGTACTGATTCTATGAGAAGAAAATATCTCGACGGCGGCGATGCGGCGGAGATTCCTCCAGTGGTCGCCGTAAGATGCTGCAATCATATTGGTAAAGTTATAGCCGACGTGTTTGGCCATGATGATATCAGGACGGTTCGCAAGAACGACGTCGTTTTTGGTGAAACATTCTTCGGCTATGGAGTGTGAGGAGATGACGTAAACGAGGCGGTTTCCCAGGCGGAGGTGGAAGATTGGAGCATTTCCAAGGGACTTAGAGATGGAGTGGAATGTTCGGTGGACCGGTTGCTTGAGGAGGTGGAGGTGGCCGATAACCGGTAAAGGGTAAGCCGGAGAAGGAGGAAGATTAGGTTTCCGGTTAGATTTTGTGAGCAAGAGTTTGATGGAGATAGTGAGAAAGAGAAAGGAGAGGAGTAGGATTTGGGTGAGGTCCATTTTCTTGTTGATTGCTTCTTTTGTTTTTGGGTTTTTCTTTCTTTTTGTGTAAAGTTGTGTCGTGTGTGGGATCGAGATGGACCAGATGGGTACTTTGTGGCCTTTAAAACACGAAAATTAATTGACTGAAAACTAAAGAGACTTGAATTTTTGGAAATGGTTGGATAGAGATTTTGATCTGCTTTTTGAAAGAGAAGGTAATAACTAATTTTCAATGAGAAAGTTAGGTAAATTTCCTTTTTTAGTATAGTAAATATACTAAATAGGATGTAGAAGGTAAATTTCCTTTTTTAATCTACCCTTTACATATCTACCTTCTACATAGGACAACCGAAATATCTAAAAGACAGTACTTGCCGACTTAAAAAATCTATTAAAAAGACAATTTATGTCCCTGTTATTACGTAGCTTAATTGGGGGCGATGAATAGAAAATATAGAATCACAAGACTCAATGCATTTATTATCGAATCTGTAGTGACTTTATGTGATGTGAATTTTATACTATATGATAGTTCTTTTTTTACGATTCTTCACGTTTTACTGGAGAATACGGGTCAAGTATAAAATACGGGTCAACGACTCAACGTGACCTATTGATTTTACAACTTCATTAAAAACACTATATTTAACCTAACTATAATGCAATCACATTAAAAAATATATCAATCAATAAAACATTGGACCAACAACGCAAGAGCCAGCCCACTAACCCGGTGAGCAAGCCCAGCTTCATTGACCCGATGATATTAAGCAAGATTCAAAGATACAACAAAAGATTGAAGGACGAATTGAAGACCAAAACACATAATTAAAAACATGTCATTAAATAGAATACATTTTTCAACGTAAAACATTTATATCAGTTTATCAACAATAGAACGTGCTTTGCACATGGCTCTTAATGGTATAGCTTTGGGCAATGTGGCTCCTTTGTCTTCGGTCATGTCCACAAAATCCTCACCAACTCTTTCCCACTCAAAACATTGAACCAAACTTCCAAGAGCCTGGTTTATTAGCCGATGAGCTAGCCCGGCTCCAGGACAAGCTCTTCGTCCCATCCCAAATGAGATTAGCTTCTCAGCCTCTCCTTCTTTTTCAAATCTTTCTGGTTTGAATATCTCAGGATCTTCCCATACCTCTGGATCTCTATGCATGGCCCATGCGTTGGTCAATACCATTGTTCCACTTGGTATATCGTAGCCTCCAACTTTACAATCTTCTGATGACAAATGAGGTAGTAGTAGTGGGACTGCCGGGTACATACGTAGTGTTTCCAATACAATGCTTTGGAGATAAGAGAGATTTACAATGTCCGATTCGTCTACTAATCGGTCTAAACCGACTTTTTCATCGATTTCCATTCTCGCTTTCTTAAGTATTTCTGGATGGTTCAACAGATTTGACATTGCCCATTCTAGTGTTACTGATGACGTATCTGTCCCTGCAATTATCAGGGTCTAAACAAAATTTCAATCATTAAACTCTCTCTATATATATATAAAAACTTTCTTATTGATTGATACTTACAAGTATGATTCCTTTGATGATGACATCCGTATAGTAATCAGGTTGAATGTCTTGGAGAGCAAGCAAGTGATCGATCATAGTTTCACCTTTTTCCTTCTCCGCACGTTTTTCGTCGACTAATTTCTGCAAAAACGTATCAAACCTATTTCCCAAATTCTTGATTCGTTTTTCATAACTCGAGACCCAACGTAAAATGGAAAGATAATCAATGGGGTTTCCTGCACCGGCGCTGGTCACCGCCTCCGACACAAGGTTCTTCACGAGTTTAGCGTCATCGTTGTCCTCACCGAAATATCTCTTCCCGGCCAACATTCTGATGGTGGTGTTGGATGCCAAATTGGTTAACAATGTTTTCATCTCTACCTCCACAAATCCCTGAGAGTACGAATACAATATTAGTAAACAGATAAGAGTTTTGGTAAGTATGTAAAAATTTGTGCATTTCCATATTCGCCACCTTAACATATTAGAACAATGTGTTTATTTTGAACCAAATAATTATTCAACCAACTTAAGACAATTAAAACCTACACTGCATCTTTTTCTATAAATTTAAAATTAAGCTTTTCTGTACATTTGTAATTTGTGAATAAACTATGTAATATTTATGAATATAGTGATCAGACTTTCGTGAATAAATAGCTAGTATCGTAATATACACGCAATGCTTCAAAAAAATAAACTAGTCACATGGACAATTTATCACCACAATAAATATAAAAGTATGTACTATATGAAAGTAGTCGTCACGAGTAATGAATAAATAATAAATTTGTTAGTTGACAAACCAAAGATAAAGTAATGAATACAGAACAAATAATAAATAAAAAGAATTGAAGGAGATCATACGTGTAAGGAATCACGAGAGAGATGTGAAATGAGCCGTCGGATCTCGTCCTTACGAATATACAGAAACGAATTGAGTCTATGAGTGGAGAATATCTCGACGGCGGCTATGCGGCGGAGGTTCCTCCAATGATCGCCGTAAGATGCCGAGAGTAAGTAGGTGGCGTTGTAGCCGAGGTGCTTACTTATGGTGAACTTGGGGCGGTTCGCGAGAACGACATCGTTCTTTGTGAAACATTCTTCAGCGATGGAACGTGAAGAGATGACATAAACGAGGCGATTTCCGAGTCGGAGATGGAAGACCGGAGCATTTCCGATGGATTTGGAAAGGGAAAGGAAGGTACGGTGAAGCGGTGGCTTGAGGAGATGGAGGTGTCCGATCACCGGCAAGGAGATCGCCGGCGACGGAGGAAGGTTTAGTTTCCGTTTGGATCTTGTGAGCAAGAATATGGCTAAGGTAAAAAGAGAGAGAAATGAGAGGATCAAGATTTGGTTCAAATCCATTTTGTTTGTTTGTGGGGCTCTCTCTCTTTCTTTCTTTTCGTCTCTCTTTTTTTTACTATTGTTTTGGAGATATATACATGTGGTCAAGGAAATATATTATTTTTAAAAATTATGCTCTATAAAAGATAATGTACTATTGTCACAAGTTCAAATTCGAACGTTGGACTCTAATTAAGAAAAACCTTTTAAAAAAGCAGACGAAATTATAATTCTAGATTTCTTCTCAAGATTTTCTTTCTTAAAAGTAAAATATAAGTGTATTAATATATTATTTGGATGTATCACCTCGAAATTATTTCCTCTTTTTACATAATAACAAAAGTAGTACAAAAGTAACCGTTACTCAAAAAACACAAATTAGCATTTAGTACAAAAGTCTAAGCTCAAGCGGACTCGTTGAGGATCTTACCAACAACGGGGCGTGCTTTGCACATGGCTACCAACGGTATAGCTTTGGGCATTATGACTCCTCCTCCACCTTCAGTCATATCCACCTCTTCTTCTCCTATCCTCTCCCACTCAAAACATTGAATCAAAGACCCGATAGTCAAGCTCGCTAGCCGTTGAGCCAGACCGGACCCAGGACACGCCCTTCTTCCTAGCCCAAACCCCAATAGCTTCTGAGCCTCCCCTTCTTTCTCGAACCTCTCTGGTTTGAAGCTCGTTGGATCATCCCATATCTTAGGATCCCTATGTATTGCCCATGCATTAGTCAATAGCATCGTTCCACGTGGCATATGGTAACCCCCTACTTTACAGTCTTCTGATGCTACGTGAGGAACCAACAAGGGACTCGCAGGGTATAAGCGCAACGACTCGGACACAATGTTTTGAAGATAAGGAAGATGTGAGAGGTCTGATTCCTCTACAAGCCTGTTGAGGCCAACCTTATTATCGATTTCATCTCTCGCCTTGCTTAGTATCTGTGGATGGTTCAACAAAGCTGACAATGTCCATTCCAATGTTACTGCGGATGTATCAGTCCCCGCTAGTATAAGAGACTTCAACACAATGGACGCATACACAAAAAAACAAACATAACTAATTAATCCCATACCAAATGTGACAATAGACTAATGAACTTAAAATGTTACTCACGAGCATGATTCCTTTGATAATGTTGTCCGTGTAGTACTCGGGTTGGGTTTCTTGCAGACAAAGCAAGTGATCAACCATTGTGTTCTGCCTTTTCTCCTTCCCTTCTCGTCTTTCATCGACCAATCCCTGCAAGAACTCATCAAGCCTACTAGCGATCTTCTTTATCCGTTTCTCGGAACCTGTGATCCAAGTCAGGATCGGTAAATAATCAGCAGTGTTTCCAGCACCAAAACAACCCATTCCCTCTGCTATAAGCTCCCGCACGCGTTTAGCCTCCGGGTCATCCTCTGCACCATCTCCGTAGTAACATTTTCCAGCCAACATTCTTATAATGTTGTTGAATGTTAAGTTAGAAAACATTGATTTCATCTCAACCTTTGTAAATTCCTGCAAAATTTATTGTATATCATATGTTAAATATTTGCTACAATTCACTGAAATTCACCTATAAGCAGAGATTGACTAGGGACTAAGGATTCTGATTATAATAAATTTTGCTAATTAGCATAAAATTGGAACAAAGAACAAAGAACAAACTTACGAGTGAAGAGTTCCGTGAGAGACAAGCTATAAGCCGGTGGATCTCGTCTCGGCGGATAGATGAAAAGCTATTGAGACGGTGAGCCGAGAATATCTCAACAGCGCCAATACGGCGGAGATTTCTCCAATGGTCGCCGTACGAAGCTGTAACAACCGTTGTGCAGCCATATGAGATGTGTTTTGAAGCAAGGGAGTTGAAGCGGTTCGCGAGTACGACGTCGTTCTTTGTGAAGCATTCCTCGGCGAGTGAGTGTGAAGAGACAACGAAAACGAGTCGGTTGCCGAGACGGAGGGAGATTATCGGAGCATCGCCTAGGGACTCAGAGACGGATAGAAAAACTCGGTGGAGTGGCGGCTTGAGAAGGCGGAGGTGACCGATCACCGGTAACGCCCACGACGGACTCGGAGGAAGGTTAGGTCTTCGCTTGATTCTTCCGATGATAAACGTGAGAGAAAGAGATATGAAAAGGAATGTGAAAATTAGGGTTTGACCTTCCATATTTGACTTCTTCTTCCTCAAGGATCTTCAGGGGTTGTAACAGAGGATGATGTGGTGCAAAATCTGCTTGAACTACTCCATAGACGTTGACTTCGAAAACAGAATCTTATTTCGGCCAAATCACATGTGCCCATTAGTCGTTTAGATACCTAATCATTATTATTTATTTATTTTAGCTAATTATATGACATTTAGCATAGCAATGCCACACCTAGATTTTTTTATTTTTTTTTCACACCTAGAATTTTGTTTGATTGATAACACTGAACATTCATATTTGTAAGACTGTAACATAATTAACAATGGGTTATTGGAAATTAGAATATGATTTTTGTCTCTGATTTTTATTATGCTAATACGTTTCATTTAATTCGTTACCGTTGCTAAGCAACGTATTAGCATTTTACATACAAAAACTCAAGAGGAGTCGGGTAAGATTTTACCAACAAAGTCACGTGCTCTGCACATAGCTTCCAACGGTCTAGCTTTCGGCATTGTGAGTCCTGGACCTTCAGTCATATCGACCTCTTCTTCTCCAATCCTCTCCCATTCAAAACATTGAATCAAAGACCCGAGACTCAAGGTCACTAGCCGCTGAGCCAAACCGGATCCAGGACATGCCCTTCTTCCTAGCCCGAACGGCATTAGCTTCTTAGCCTCTCCTTCTTTCTCGAACCTCTCTGGCTTGAAGCTCGTTGGATCATCCCATAGCAGGGGATCCCTGTGTATAGCCCATGCATTAGTCAATAGCATCGTCCCACGCGGCATATCGTATCCCCCAACTTTACAATCTTTCGAGGCTACGTGAGGAAGCAGCATAGGGGCTGCAGGGTACAGACGTAACGTTTCAGATACAATGTTCTGTAGATAAGGAAGATTTGGGATGTCTGATTCCTCCAAAAGCCTGTCTACACCGATCATTCTGTCGATCTCGTCTCTGGCCTTGTTCAGCACCTCAGGATTGTTCAACAAGCTTGACAATGCCCATTCCAATGTTACCGCTGTTGTATCAGTCCCCCCTGCTATAAGAGACTGCCCATTGCACATATACAAGAAAAATAACATAAGCTAGTTCCTTCACAATTCATACCAAATGTGACCATGACTACTTAAAAAAGCTATTCTCTGTTACTTACAAGCATGGTTCCTTTGATGATGCGGTCCATGTAGTACTCTGGTTGGGTTTCTTGCAGACAAAGCAAGTGATCAACCATCGTGTTCTCCTTCTTCTCCTTTCCTTCTCGTTTCTCATCGACCAATCCTTGCAAGAACTCATCAAGCCTACCAGCGAGCTTCTTTATCCGTGTCTCGGAATATGTGATCCAAGTCAGGATCGGTATATAATCAGCAGCGTTTCCAGGACCAGAAGAACTCATAGCCTCTGCGATAAGCGTCCGCACGCGTTTGGCCTCCGGGTCATCTTCTTTACCGTCTCCATAGTAACACTTTCCGGCTAGCATTCTAATGATGTTGTTGAATGTTAAGTCAGAAAACATTGATTTCATCTCAACCTTAGTAAACCCCTGCAAAAATAACACACCTCCATAAAACTTTAATAGCACAAAAATTTACAAAAAAACTTTGCTAATAGCATAAAAGAAATTATAAATTAGTATTCAAGGTCTAATCCTTTTGGAACAAAGACTTCACTTACGTAAGAAGAGTTCCGTAAGAGACGGCCTATAAGCCTCCTGATCTCATCGCGGCGAATAGAGGAAAAGCTATTGAGTCTATGAGCCGAGAAAATCTCTAAGGCGCCGATGCGGCGGAGATTTCTCCAGTGTTCGCTGTACGAAGCAGAGACCACGGTGGAGTTGCCGTATGAGATGTGTTTTGTAGAAATGGTGGTTTGTCGGTTCGCGAGTATGACGTCGTTCTTCGTGAAGCATTCCTCGGCGATTGAGTGTGAAGAGACAACGAATAGGAGTCGGTTGCCGAGACGGAGGGAGATGATCGGAGCGTCGCCTAAAGATTGAGAGACGGAGAGGAAAACACGGTGGAGTGGTGGCTTGAGAAGACGGAGGTGACCGATCACTGGTAACGCCCATGCAGGACTCGGAGGAAGGTTGAGCTTTCGCTTGATTCTTCCGATGAGGAATATGAGAGAGAGAACTATGAAACAGAACGTGAAGATAAGCATTAGAGCTTCCATATTGATCACGTTGGATTTTGGTGAGTGATGAAGTTGGCAAATCTAGTGTGCTTAAATAGATTGAAAAACAGAACAAAAAATAGACTCAAACAAAAACCCAATTTTTTATTTTGACAAATGGACTCATTGAGGAAAACGTTACATGATTTTCTTGTGTCACATTTATTGTTTGTTGATATTTGGATTTTTTGACTTTTTTAACTCAGTTTCATTTGTTAATTACACATTATTTTATAGTAAAATCACTTTGATACACCTTTATTTTGGGGAAATTGTATATTAAGGATCTTTTCCAAAAGTTTGTCCTCTATACTTTATATAGATAAAAATTTGGTGAAATAGGTTTTAAGGAAAATTAAAAACCAATTATACCCTTAATATAAAATGAATTAAAATACAGAATTGAAGAAATATGATTTTATATCTCCAATCCAAAAACTCTCAATAGAATAGAGGCTTACTTCCAAATCCCAATTATAAAACCATCTCTAATGTTGAGAACCACATGAAAGGCTCTCACCCTTTTTTAAGTTTAAATTTTGATTTTATCAAACTTAAGAACTTGAATTAAGTTTTATCTCCTCAACCTATCACGGCTCCCTCAGCTTCCAAAATCTCTCTTCAAATAGTTTACTCTCTCAAATTTAATCAGTTTTGATGATTTTATTTTAATCACCAAAATCAAGAAAACTCTCTCAAATTATCAAGAGAACCTTGCATTGGAGATACTTAATATCTAATTTTTTCCTTTTTTTTTGGTTTAATGCTTAAAGTTAAAACACTTTGTTATTTATTGCTAGTAGATTTCCCCGTAGCAAAATTTAGTTTTGGTTTTGTATCTTCATCATTTTTATCGCTCGTATCAGCATCGTTCAACGTGTGAGAGAACTTAAAACATTAAATTTCAAGCGTCCGCTAGAAACCAATAACATACAAGCCTCATCAACCTTAAATATTTTAAATCACATACCCAAAATATCATCTAGGAATATAGGTTAAATATTCACATATACATTAACATACAAACATAATATTTTCACCAAAAAAAAAGAAAACATACAAACATAACTAGTTATCTAATGTATACATAGCCATTACCAAAAGTCTAAACGTCAAACGGACTCGTTGAAGATTTTAACAACAGAGGGACGTGCTCTGCACATGGCTTCCAAAGGCTTGGCTTTAGGCATTGTAACACCTTTGCCTTCACTCATATCCACTTCTTCTCCAATCTTCTCCCATTCCAAACACTGAATCAATGATCCAAGAGTCAGGTTTATAAGCCGATGAGCCAGTCCAGAACCAGGACACGCCCTTCTTCCTAACCCAAACGGCATTAGCTTCTGAGCTTCTCCTTCTTTCTCAAACCTCTCTGGCTTGAAGCTCATTGGATCATCCCATAGCTGAGGATCTCTGTGTATAGCCCACACATTGGTCAATAGTATCGTGCCACGCGGCATATCGTATCCTGCAACTTTACAATCTTCCGAGGCAACGTGAGGAAGAAGCATGGGAGCCGCAGGATAAAGGCGCAACGTTTCAGACACAATGTTTTGGAGATAAGGCAGGTTTGAGATATCTGATTCATCCATAAGCCTGTCTAAACCTATCTTTCTATCGATTTCATCTCTCGCCTTGTTCAATACATCCGGATGGTTCAACACGTTCGACAATGCCCATTCTAACGTAACCGCTGATGTGTCGGTCCCTGCTAGTATCAAAGCCTGAAAATTGCACACATACACGTCACTAAACTAGCATGTTTCATACCAAAATATGACAAGGAGTGATCTAAAGAATTGATCGAAAAAGGGTACTTACGAGCATGTTTCCTTTAATGATACGATCCGTGAAGTAATCCGGTTGGGATTCTTGCAGAGTAAGCAAGTGATCGATCATAGTGTTTCCTTTCTCCTTAGCTTCTCGTTTCTCATCAACCAATCCTTGCAAGAACTCGTCGAGCCTACCCGCCAACTTCTTAACCCGTGTCTCGTAATCTGAAACCAACCGCAAAACCGGTAAGTAATCAACAGCGTTTCCAGCACCAGCACAAGCCACCACATCCGCTATAAGCTGCCGGACACGTTTAGCCTCCGGATCATCCTCAACACCGTCTCCGTAGTAACGTTTTCCGGCCACCATTCTTAAAATGTTGTTGAATGTTAAGTCAGATAACATTGATTTCATATCCACTTTCACAAACTCCTACAATGACAGAACAGAGAGTCCACAAAACAGAGTATAGTTAGAATAAAACAGAGTATTAATTAAATCCAAATTCGTGATTAAGAGCTAATTAACTAAGTTTTAAAGCTCGCTTACTTGTGAAAAGTTCCGAGAAAGACGAAACACAAGTCGTCGGATCTCGTCTTTACGAATAGACAAAAAGCTATTGAGACGGTGATTGGAGAATATCTCGACGGAGCCGATGCGGCGGAGGTTACGCCAGTGGTCACCGTAGGAAGCTGCGATCATGGTTGTGTAATCGTACGCAACGTGTTTAGCGAGGATGAAGTTTGGTCTGTTCGCCAGTACGACGTCGTTTTTGGTGAAACATTCCTCGGCGATCGAGTGTGACGAGTTCACGAAAACGAGTCGGTTACCGAGTCGGAGGGAGAAGATCGGAGCATTGTTTAGGGATTGAGAGAGGGAGAGGAATGTGCGATGAATCGGTGGTTTGAGAAGGCGGAGATGACCAATCACCGGTAATGACCATGCCGGACTCGGAGGTAGATTTGGCTTTCGCTTGAGTTTTCCAATTAAGTAAATGAGAGAGAGAACAACGAAGAGAATTGAGAAAATTAGGGTTTTGGTTTCCATGTTTTAGATCTATTTTGGTGAGTGAAGCAGTTTTGGAAACTTTTGTGGGGTTAAATAGATTAGAACAAAATTAATAAACAAAGTTCAATTTTGATTTTAGTATTGACTATTTGACATTTTGACTCATTGACCAATGTTCTCGAAGTAGCAAAATCTGACTTGATTCTATCTTTATGGTTACAAAAGTCAAGTCTTGTTCCTCAAGAAAGTTTGAAAAATAGTCCTCGTTTCAACTTCACAAATAATGCCCTCCACGTGTTCAACATAATTCCCATGAAAGAATGATATTTAGATAATCCAACTAAATTTGTTCACTTTGATCTTCTTTTCACGTACAAATTACAATGTGTGGTGTTTGGTTTTACCAGAAATCGCCACAAGAGCAAGAACCATCTGTGAAATGATGGAACCTATTCCGATCTCTCATAACGATTTTCCGTCCTGTGATTTTCGATATCAGTTTTGTCACCGTATGACAATCAGAACATACTCGTAGGTTCTTGAATATTTTCAAGGGACTTCCCGGTTTGGTGCTGATTAGACCGTATGCAATCGCGAGTCTCTCGCTGTGAACTTGTAGAGATTGCTCTTTCTCTGTCTCTTCAAGATCCTGCAAGACTGTGTTTGTATTTGGAACATAACCATGAGACTTGATCCGCTCGCTGATCTTTCTTAGCATTGTGTAAATTTCTTTGCTTTTCGAGTGTTCTCTATCTCCAGCTCGGAATTCATGAACTTTGTTTTCGATTTCTATGGTGCTTATACCAGGCTCCTTCACTATTCCTTTCTCCTTCATCAAGTTCCTCACTTTTGCAACACCTTCATAATCACCCACCGATGCATATATGTTCGAAAGAAGAACATAAATTCCTGAGTTTTTGATGTTTAGTCCAATGAGATACTCTGCAATTTCCTTGCCTAACACAAAATCTCCATGAAGTTTACAGCTTCCGAGAACAGAACTCCATAAGACAGAATCAGCATCCATGTTCATGTTTTTTATGGTTTCGTAAGCCCGTTTTAACTGGCCAGCACGACCGAGTAGACTGACCAAGCATCCATAATGTTCAATCTTGGGTTTAATCCCATACTCTTGTCCCATTGACTCAAAGATTCTTATCCCTTCGTTTACTAAACCAGCGTGAGCACAAGCCTGAAGTGTTCCTATGAAAGTTATATCCGTTGGTTGCAACCCTGTGATCCCTTGCATCTCATTAAACAATCTCAATGCATCTTGGCTATAACCGTGCATTGCATAACCAGCAATCATCGCATTCCACGCCACGATATCCTTCCTTGGAGTATCGTTAAAAACTAAAACTGCCTCTTCCAAACTCCCACATTTGCTATACATATCAATCAAACCCGTACATACTTTAACATTGAGCCTAATACGACTGCTCTTGACAAAAACATGGATCCAACGCCCAGTTTCCAGCGCTCCAATCTGCGAACACGCTGAAAGAGCAGCTACAACGGTTATTTCATCAGGTTTTGGTTTACCTTCGGCCAAAAGTTTCTGAAATAGCATCAGAGCGTCATTAGGGAACCCATGTTGAGCGTATCCATCAATCATCACGTTCCAAGAAACAATGTCTCTCTCACACATACTATCGAACAAAGCTCTCGCAGCCTCGACGTTCCCCTGCTTTGCGTAGCAGGTGATCATAGCTGTAGAAGAAACGAGACTCCTCTCAGGCATTCTATCGAACACTTTCTGGGCAGATACCACATCTCCTCCTTTCGCATAAACGTCGACGAGACCAGTCGCCACGTAAGGATCAATCCCCAATCCGAATTTAAGAACATGGGTATGGATCAATTTTCCGGACTTAGTTGAGCAAGATTTCAAAAGCGACGAGAAAGTAAACTCATTGGGGTTGATTTCAGAAGAAAGCAATTGAACATAAAGCAGGAAGGCTTGGTCTTTGAGGCCGTTAATGGAGGCAGTGTTGATTGCGGCGGTGAAGAGGAACAAGTCTGGATCGATCGTCTGGTGAAATAAAGCCAACGAGTGGCGAATTTTGCCGTGGGAAGCGTATGCACGGTGGAGCTTGAGGTTTAGAACTGGGTAACGAGGGTGGAGGAGGAGGTTATGACGGAGAATAGCTGCGTGGATTTGGAGCACTTCATCTACTGATTGCGATTTGTCGATTAGAACTGCAAGTTTCTCTGGCGGCGGAAGGCGGAATCTGGCGGTTGCGGTGGTGGATAACTGATTCTGCGGTAGTGACGTGGCGAGAAGTGGTGACGAAGCCATCTTCTAAATTTCCAATAAAATGGGTTTAATTCATTAATGTTGCTTTGAAAAACTTCAGGCCCGTATGTTAATGGAATAGGCCCATTATTCTTGATCAATTACAGGCCCATCTTATAAATTTAAAGATGAAGACGAGACGAGTAAATGTAGCTAATTAATTAAATTATACTGTATTTTTAAAATTCACAAGCCAAGACAAATCGTGGAAAGAAAAAACAGCATATAGAGCATATAGTATAGTAAACTAAAGGGATAAAAAAGATTTTGGTTGGGGCAAAGAGATCAAAGAAAGATTTTGGTTGAGACAAAGAGATCAAAGAAATTTTACAATATATGCATGTTCCTACAACTAAAGTAATAGTCAAGAAGATTAAAATTTTACATTTGTAATCAAAAAAGGAAAGAAGAGGGACAAAACCTAGAGGGGAGTGAAAAGAAAAAGAAAAAAAGTGGGAACGAGACAAAAGGTGTAAGAAGAAGAGACATATTAATTGTGTCTACAGAACTAAAGCTATGTTCTGTGTTCCGACCTTAGTCATGTGACGTTCCCGTCAACTTCTGTTTTAATTAAATTCTTTTTACTTGTAGAAATTACGTGAGAAAAAAATATAGATATTGTAGAAGTAAATTCTAGAGAAAATTTGAACTATATATTCGTTTCCGGTTGAAGTTTTAATGTTGGAATCTAATACTATCTAAAATTCCACGGTAACCATCCATTTATATTTGTAACACGAGTGTAAAAGACAACGACCAAGAGTCCAAGACTATAACAAAAATTGATTTTAGATATT
Organism: Arabidopsis thaliana; assembly: GCF_000001735.4. NCBI lineage: Eukaryota > Viridiplantae > Streptophyta > Magnoliopsida > Brassicales > Brassicaceae > Arabidopsis > Arabidopsis thaliana. The sequence goes on from NC_003075.7 coordinate 17,574,733, forward strand.
TACATCGAAAAAAAAGTAGAGAATATTAGAAAGAATTGAACACTGAAACTGGACGTGTCGCGAAAACGAAAGCGACTGAAGAGAAAGTGTTCGGTAGTTGGATTGCTACGGCCTAATTTGCCGTAACACTCTACCATACTTGGTCCATTCTTGTTTAGTATAAATTAAACGTATATATAACGTATACGTATTAATGTTTAAAAAAACGTATACGTACTAATGTTTGAAAAACATTGTGATGAAGTTTGATTTATTAAAAAGTCAATACCTTTTCAAGCCCTCTGACATTGAAACATATTAAACATATATATTGGCAAAACCATTAGCTAGAACTAAGGTTATGTAAAATTAGTCACTTTATAATATAGATTATAGAATACTTTTGTGTGCGGCGTTCCAAATAAAAAAAATTTATGTCACGGACTGATATTAATCTTGTCCCCTCGACCGTTTTTTTTGTTTAAAGAAGACAATATTAATCCTGCATTCGAATAGATAGGTCGAGTTGTTAATTTGGAAAACCAATAATATATTCTAGGGGGTTTCGTATACGAGTAAAATTTCCTGATCATAGCTTGTAAGAATCTTTTGATTGTTATATCATCTAGGAAGTCTAAATTGCACCCAAAAAAAATCTAGGAAGTCTAAAGTCTTAGTAGATAAGTTGTTTTTTTTCCTTCTCAACTTTTTGGTCAAAATAAGCATATATAAGTTTATTCAAACATTTTGAAGTTCCCAAACAGGTTAAATTATCATGGTATTTAACTGGCCAGTGTATCAGCGGCTTTGATCATAACCCAATTCCATGAGTTGATTTCTTTACATGAATTTGTTTTGGAACATATTTATGTACAATTTGTTAAAACGTAACTAGATCTATTTCAAAATATATCAGCTTTGAATCTCTTATAGTGAGAACAGCATGATTAAGGTTTCAATACTGAACAAATATATACTGAATTTTTGTAAAATCAAAGAAGTTATTTAACATTTTATGAGTTGCGCAGTCTATCCTACAAAAATTTCTTATATTGTACGTAAAACCCTTGTGTATGTATATATAATAAAACTATGTTTGGGAGAAATAAGACAACTTCTTACTACTGGTTGATGGATACCTATCAGCTCGAAATTAAAGTATATTATTGTGTCCACGGAAAAAAAAAGTAGAAAACGCATTATTTGTTTCTCCTTGTACAGAAAAATCAGCAAAAAATGTAAGTAAGAGAAGAGAGAACGAAAAAACAGAAATGACAGGACAATTGTAAAGAAGAAACAACGACAGTGTTTGCCCATAAACTTATGCTTTTGTCTTTACGGTATCTTTGATATCGAAACATGTACAATTGTTTCGAAATAAAAATAAGAAAAAACTCATGCTTTTGCCTTTTAAATGCATTTTATGTTTGTTCTTTACTTTTATTGAAAGCTCGATCATTATGGGTTTTTTTTTTTCATTCAAATTATATCGAAAATAAATCTCCTAAATTGCGAAAATAATAGTGACATATCAACGTAAAGTGTGTCTACTTCTTTAAACAGGATCTGTTCACATGCATGCAGTAAAGATATATATGCATATATAGATTGAATAGGACCAATTATGGCGACGTACATGCATGTGCCTATAAATTATCTTCTCACAATGCACCAATTATTTATGGATTATCACTTCTTTTAAGCTATGATTATGGAACGTTACTTAATTATGGATAGAGTCCTGTTTAATTCGAAACACTCTCAATTGCATGTAATAATACACTCAAATTCAGTGATTATTTCTCCTTTTTAACATAATTGCTGGTTTCCATATTTTCACTATGCATCACGTAAACACGTGAAAGACTTGGTTGTTATAATATTGTAAATAAGTGGTGAATTTTCGTATCCTCCCACCTCGCATGCGGTATATTTTGTTTGTGTGTTGATAAAGTTGAACTGGAAAAATCAAATTGTCGTATATATAAGTACAGAAAAACTTAAAGCTGTCGAAATTATTGGCGGAATGGTTGTTGCCAAGAAGGGTCCCAAGTCTATATTATCCAAAGATATCTTCACAAATATCGTCAGCAACGAAAAACCATAAAATAAATAGTAACGACGCCATGCCTTCTTTGGATCTAATCTATATATCTCTCTCTTTAACATAGAATAATCGTGTTCTTTTTTCTTTTTTTCTTTTTTGATAGAAGTTGAATTGGTCAAATTTTAGTTTGTACAAAACTAAATTCGCTTACTAGATGTTTTTTTTTATGATCAAGGAAATCTCAGGCAAAAAAAGTAAACCAATCATTAACATATGTAAAAAAAACTGTAATAATATGTTGAAAAATAGTCACACATTGAAAAGACTAATCATTTTTATTTTTATCCTCTGTTTGATTTTTGTTCTATAAAATCTACCAAAACTATCGCCAAAAGTAATCTAATGATCATGACATTATCACTCATTCAACTATGGCGTCCAGTAAATGGGCTAGATTGAATTAAATGTGCGAGTTATAAATTTTGATTGTCAAATTTGGATTTTAAAATGGTCGTGGAATATTATCATTTATCAGTACTATTGCCTACCTAATTCAAGGGTCAACTTGAGTACTGTATAATATTGACTTTAATTATATATGGACAATTGACAACAAATTAACGTAAAAAGGACCATATAAAACACCCTATGTTTTACTGTCTATATGAACATCTATTTCAAATTTGTTTTGAAATTTACATAATATGTTACATACTAATTAATTGAATGGTAATTTTGTACAGGGGACAATAAATATCTTTTAGTGAATAAGAATCAGCCTTCCAAAAATATATTGATAATAATTATTATTATAGTAGTCAGCAGCCTTCGAATATATCTACTATTCATATAAGAAAAAGCTAATGCCGTTAAAACAAAATCCTACTAATATATGAGATAGTTGAAGTGACTATTCTAATGAACAATTTGCTCCAGAAGAAAATTTGTTCCCGAAATGTCTAATCAAAGATAATGCATTATCCGTGCGATTAGCCTCTTCCTAAAATAGCGACCAACGTCTTTTTATTTCGTTAAGTTATTTATAATTATTGGTCCCTTTGGCTTTTTAATCTTATTGTTAATATTAGTACTATTTAATCAAGGCCCACATGTCGAGCGACCCAACGCCATGACCGAATTTATATTCTATCAAATATGCATATATCATATTGTTTATAAATGGTCTTGGTGTTGAAACATAAATGTATATACAGTTGATGCATTCGTTTAAAAAAATTCCAGAGTCCTATTGTGGTAAAGAAATAGACTATATATAATATAGTGAAAACTAGTGTTGTATGTCTATAACTTCAAATTAGTCTATTTCAGTTTTGACAAATCGTTATCCAATAAACAAAATTTAGTAATCATACCAAAAATGTAGAAACCTAATTCAATCTGCACTGCGGCATACCATTTAAACCCCGAATGATTAAACTTTATTCATTGGTGATTTTTTTTTTCTTAGTTTGAAAATATGGTTTACCTAAACAACGGAAAACAAAGAAGAATAAAGTTTTGATGAATTATTGCAAACACAACTACACAAGGAACAACAAGTAGGAGATTAAAGTCTCGAAACCATATTAAAAGGAGATTGGTGACATAAGTGCTCTGTAATTACCGTTGTTTGTAAAAAGAACGAATTTTCAGGAAAAAAATAAAATGAATTAAATGGAGCAAGTTGGGGAGGGTACAGCACGAGCGACGATCATGAAGCCAATTACCAAATGAAATTGTGATTTAGGGTGCTGATATTCATAAACTTGGGTTAAGTCGTTGTTTAAAATTGTGTTTTGGCTGTTAGCGATGAATTATAGTAAAACAAGAAAGAGTTCTAGTAAAAAACAAAAATTGCTTAGTACTAATAAATTTCACAAGACCATTCACACTATACAACAATAATCCTTCGTTGCCAGCAGTCTAATGGGACTGTGTTATAGGTTAATCTCTCTTTCACGGACTATTAATTTTTGGCTCAACCTCAATGTAATTTATTTAAATTATATTTCAACGCATACACGTGAATTTATACATCTTTTCATAGGATTTGCAATTCCGGATTCTCATCCGTCCTAGGAGGTTGTATATGTATATTATTGGTAACTACAGCATTAAACAACTTTAACACTAAGTACGATGATATTATATGTACATGTACGTATGCTATAGATTGATATAAGAAAAAAGTAAAGAGAGAGCGGATGATTGTTGATTGAACTAATTAACAATAGTGTATTAGGTAGGCTTGTATCCGACAGTCAACTTAAACTTCATAGTTGAAACCAATAAAACCAGAAGAAAAAAAATTTATATACTAATCATAATCAGCATGATGTTAGACGATTTGATATCTAACTTTCTTCGTTATGATAGAGAAATAATATTCGCAATAAATCACATATAAAAAAAATTACTTTACGTCATAGATTATCAACTTGCCTCCAAACACAACAACATGATCCCCTACGCTACAATACATAATATGAAAAATAAATTAATCGTTGATTAACTTAAAGTCACTCCGTTAATAACGTTATAAGCAAAGCTTATTAGTTTTTTTGACCGTCATTATCGACGACCAAACAAAGAAAGAGTCCCAACAAATTATGCCACGTAAGTCCAGAACGACGCCTATGAAACCAATAAGACAAAAATTCAAAAACCAAAACATCCGTGAAAACTCTTACGTGGCGGTGACATGTGGGTCCCTTATGTCTCCATTAACTAACATAAGCTTATTGTCGACTGTACCTTTTGTCCCCCGTCTCGGCTACAACCCTGTGACAAACAAAGATCAAGTCAAAATATCTAACCTAAAGTACTCTCGTCCACGTGGACATTGCTGACGTGGAACTTCTCCCTTCTATAAATACAGGCTTCTCTTCGCCGAATTATACTCATCAAACGAGTAAAACATTTGCTAATATTAAACACTTTTTCTTTTAGAAAAAAAAACAAATATGGCCGTTGATTCACCTCTTCAATCTCGGATGGTTTCAGCGACGACTTCTGAGAAAGATGTGAAAGCTCTCAAGTTCATTGAAGAAATGACTCGGAACCCTGACTCGGTTCAAGAGAAGGTTCTTGGAGAGATACTGACTCGTAACTCTAACACCGAATATCTGAAACGGTTCGATCTTGATGGTGTCGTTGATCGGAAAACGTTCAAGAGCAAAGTTCCGGTGGTTACGTACGAAGATTTGAAGCCGGAGATTCAACGTATATCCAACGGCGATTGTTCTCCGATCTTGTCTTCTCACCCCATCACCGAGTTTCTCACAAGGTATAATAATTAAGTCAACTTTATCAATGATTAATATCGTTGTTATAAACAAATCAATTACGTGATTTTGATCATAATATTAAATTAGAAAAATACTTATAGAATATTGCTGTTGACCGTAATTTTTTTTTTTTAATTGTATGTATCTGCAGCTCAGGAACATCTGCTGGTGAGAGGAAACTAATGCCAACAATTGAAGAAGACTTAGACCGACGTCAGCTTTTATACAGTCTTCTCATGCCTGTGATGAATCTGTTAGTATATATACTTTAAACATTTAATTATATCTATTTTCGTAACGATTTATTAAAATTAACCAAAAAATGTTTAACTACAGCTACGTGCCGGGATTAGACAAAGGCAAAGGGTTATACTTCTTATTCGTGAAGTCGGAGTCAAAGACGTCAGGTGGGTTACCGGCTCGTCCGGTTCTCACGAGTTATTACAAAAGCGACCACTTCAAGAGACGACCGTACGATCCGTACAACGTCTACACTAGTCCTAACGAAGCCATCCTCTGCTCCGACTCGTCCCAAAGCATGTATGCTCAAATGCTATGTGGTCTCTTAATGCGCCATGAAGTTCTCCGACTCGGCGCAGTGTTTGCTTCCGGTCTCCTCCGTGCCATAAGCTTCCTCCAGAACAATTGGAAGGAACTTGCTCGTGATATCTCAACCGGAACCCTAAGTTCTCGAATCTTCGATCCTGCCATTAAAAACCGCATGTCCAAGATTTTGACCAAACCTGATCAAGAACTGGCTGAGTTTTTGGTTGGGGTTTGTTCACAAGAGAATTGGGAAGGGATAATCACAAAGATATGGCCTAACACGAAGTACCTCGACGTGATTGTTACTGGAGCAATGGCTCAGTATATCCCGACGTTGGAGTACTATAGCGGTGGATTACCGATGGCTTGCACGATGTATGCTTCGTCCGAAAGTTATTTCGGGATTAACCTAAAGCCGATGTGTAAACCCTCGGAGGTTTCTTACACAATCATGCCAAACATGGCCTACTTTGAATTCCTCCCACATAATCACGATGGAGATGGAGCAGCAGAAGCATCATTAGACGAAACGTCACTTGTGGAGCTTGCTAATGTTGAGGTAGGAAAAGAGTACGAACTCGTGATCACGACCTACGCGGGGCTCTACCGTTACAGAGTTGGCGACATTCTTCGTGTCACGGGGTTCCATAATTCCGCTCCACAGTTCAAATTCATACGGAGAAAGAATGTTCTGCTAAGCGTAGAATCCGATAAAACCGACGAGGCTGAGCTACAAAAAGCAGTGGAGAATGCGTCGAGGTTGTTTGCAGAGCAAGGAACACGTGTGATCGAGTACACAAGCTACGCAGAAACGAAGACTATACCGGGTCATTACGTAATCTACTGGGAGCTACTTGGTAGAGATCAAAGCAATGCTCTTATGAGCGAAGAAGTCATGGCTAAGTGCTGTTTGGAGATGGAGGAATCTTTAAACTCGGTTTATAGACAAAGCCGGGTCGCTGATAAATCGATCGGCCCGTTGGAGATACGTGTGGTACGGAACGGTACGTTTGAGGAGCTCATGGACTATGCCATCTCGAGAGGCGCATCGATTAATCAGTATAAGGTACCGAGGTGCGTGAGCTTCACACCTATCATGGAGCTGCTTGACTCTAGAGTTGTGTCTGCTCATTTCAGCCCTTCGTTGCCGCATTGGTCACCAGAACGACGTCGTTAGATAAAACTTTATATGAAAGATATCAACCGGATGATGTGCGGTTTTAGAATATAAAGCTCTGTTTCTGATGCTAATTAAGACTCCCTGTTAGATTTCTTATTAGGCTTTGTGAATCGTACAATAAAATTTGAAGTACGTACCGATGTTTTTTTCCTTCATCTTCTGTTGGAATCCAGCTAATAACTAGCTTTGGTCCAAAAACCAGATATTTTTAAAATCAGCATTTAATTATTACTACGCCCTAAATTTTCTTTAAACACGGAATGTTAATCAATGTGCCCTAATACTTCCAACATAAAAGTTTGGAAACTAACATTAGATCTTAAATTATTGTTAGATCTTAAATTTCAACTGTGTACAATAAATTAGATCTTAGATTGTGGACTACCCCAAACTCGGGCTTCTCTACTTAGATCTTCTACTAAATATTTGGGCTTCTACAATGGGTTCAATTACTTTCCCTCTCAGGGCTTTTAACTAGTTTCGGCAATTCACAATTGTAAAACTGTTGCAACATGGCTCATTCAGAGATAAAGCCCAATATCAGTATTGGTAAATACACAATTTTATTTTTTACTTCTTTTTACACGAGTTTCTAGAAATGAATAGTTTTTGACATGCAAACAATTAGTCAAATCTCTTGTCGAACAAATTCAGTGCGAAAGCAATGTATACGAATCAATAGATATGCCCAGAAGATAAAATGACAAGTTATCATGAAACGAATTTGAACCAGAATAAGAGGAGCACACACAAATGCTTCGTTAAGCATATATGAACAAAACAAGGCCCCACAAAAGGAATAAAAAATTCCTTGGTATGTGACATATCAGGGAAACCACACTAACTAAAATATTTTTACGACCTTGAACATGTTGAATAATTTTTTTTCCTTTGAAATTTTAAGATATACTGCAAAACATTATGAGTACTTGTATAAGATATATACACAAGAAAAAGAGCATAAAAAAACAAACTACAAAAAAAAAGGATTATATATTAAATGAAGTTATAGATAAATTCATAATGCAATGTCTCCTTTTTTTTTTAGAATGTTTCTATTTGACTTAACAACACCTTAAAATTTTAATAGAATGCAACTTAACCGAACTATTGTGACTCAAATTAAATTTATTTTGGAAACAAAGCTAAAACTTCGAAAGTTACTGGAGAAACGATTGGAAAACAATAAATTAAACAACTTAATATGGCAAAACAATGAAACGTGATTTTAAAAATAAGATTAAAGTAATTGACCAGAAGAGTAAATTAGGCTGAGATGACAAAAACAGCGATTAGAAAAAGACTATAGAAGCGAAGCTGGTTCCTCGCTGTCGCTCCAAGACTAACCACCTCGACTAAAACTACTTCTGGTGGCAATTTTTTAGCATTTTATTTAGATCGTGGTTTTACGTGCATAATGGCTTTTGGCTCAAAGGAAAAAAAAAACACATAAAAATATATTTCGACATGTGCAATCAAATCTTTGACAAAAGAGATTTGCTGATTTGCAATCGCAACGTGAACTATTATATATTACCATGGACCATAATGTATTATACATGAAAGGTTAGTTTTTTTTAATATATCAATAAGATATTAATTAAGATTAACTAAATGTATAAATATCGACCGTTATAGACAGAGTGAAATAACATAGAACTTTTTTTCACAATTTTGACATGAGCTCCATGCGCTCTAAGACAAGCTTTTCTTTTTTTTTTGCTTGTCGTTTATTTTTCTTTTGTTGAAAATGTCTTTTAATGTTATAGTCTCTCCATTTCATTATATGTATAGTTTCAGAAATTTTCACATATATTATATTAAGAAAAGAAAAAATTGGTTTTTGTCCTTACGATTTTTTTCATTGATCAAATACTTAAAATTAACAGAGATAAAACTGAAACAATATTTTAAATTAAAACAACATTTAAAGTGTAACGAAGGAAGTAAAAAATGTTTACCAACTATATTTGTCCTATCTTTCTTAACCAAGCTAGCTTATCTTCACTAATTCAAAGTTGTCACGTTGTCTGTTTGATTTAATACTATTTCGAGTAAAAGCAAAAGTATCTTATGGAAATATCTGCTAATACTCGCAATAAATATATATGGGACAAATGTAAAGAAAGATGTAGTATGGTTTTAAACTTTTAATAATAACAACTATATATATACATATATAGACATTTTTATCATTAAAACCTTTTCACACCATGCAGGATGGTTCCCATTCTAGACCGGTGACCCTATAAATAATATGATAATTTCCTTGACACCATATCACAACCAAATTCCTTAGAGAAAAAGGAAGAGAAAGGTCAAAGATGTTTTACTATGTGATTGTCCTTCCTTTAGCTCTCTTTCTCTTGGCTTACAAATTATTCTTCACCTCCAAAACGAAGCGTTTCAACCTCCCTCCCTCTCCACCTTACTCTCTCCCAATCCTAGGCCACCACAACCTCCTCAAGCCGCCGGTCCACCGTCTCTTCCACCGCCTCTCCAAAACACACGGCCCAATCTTCTCCCTCCAATTTGGCTCCCGCCGTGCCGTCGTAATCTCCTCCTCCTCACTCGCAACACAATGCTTCACAGGCCAAAACGACATCATTCTCTCAAACCGGCCTTGTTTCCTAACCGCTAAATACGTCGCTTACAACTACACAACCGTAGGAACCGCGCCTTATGGCGACCACTGGCGTAACCTCCGCCGCATTTGCTCCCTGGAAATCCTCTCCTCGAACCGTCTCACAAACTTCCTCCACATCCGTAAAGACGAAATCCACCGCATGCTCACGAGACTCTCACGCGACGTCAACAAAGAGATCGAGCTCGAGCCGCTCTTGTCCGATCTAACGTTCAACAACATAGTAAGAATGGTTACAGGGAAGAGATACTACGGCGACGAAGTCCATAACGAAGAAGAGGCAAATGTTTTCAAGAAACTCGTCGCCGATATCAACGACTGTAGCGGCGCGAGACATCCCGGAGATTACTTGCCCTTCATGAAGATGTTCGGAGGGAGCTTTGAGAAGAAAGTGAAAGCTCTTGCGGAAGCCATGGATGAGATCTTGCAGCGTTTGCTTGAAGAATGCAAGAGAGATAAAGATGGTAACACTATGGTTAATCATTTGCTCTCTCTGCAACAAAATGAACCAGAGTATTACACTGACGTCACTATCAAAGGCCTAATGCTGGTAAGATATACGAGTTTATGCAAATTAGTGTTGGTAGTACATATAAGGGATCTAGGGCTGTTCAATTAGTTAGGTTCATTCAGTTTTTTTTTTGGTTTTCAGATCTTCTGTTTTTTTGGTCAACTTCAGATCTTGTGGTTCACAAATATAGAAACCGGTTGGGTTTTAAAAGTTTTATAATTTGGATTTGAAGTTTTTCGCAAAATATATCTTTAATTATTTTTTATATTAGGTAGTTAGCTAGGTACAGCTATGAAATGTAAAACCGAATAGGTCTATTTACTTTTATTCCATTTAGGGGCATCTATTGATTTGATTTAAGATTAGTTTTACAGAATTGGTGGTATCTATAGACCACACCATACCGGAATTGGTCTTGAAAAGTTATTTCTTAGGATTTGGGACCCATGCGGCTGTCTATAGTACGGACAATAATTTATTCTTAAAAAGTAGAAACAATTCTGACTATTCCTAGTTTCCTAATTCCTACTATGTAGAAACTATTCTGACCCATTTTTTCAAAATCGATATATCAATATGGTTTCACATTTATACGGTTCTAGTTTAACAAGATTTGTTAATTATGCGTAAAACAGGGCATGATGATCGCCGGAACAGACACTTCCGCTGTGACGCTGGAGTGGGCGATGTCGAGCTTGCTAAATCATCCCGAGGCTTTGGAAAAAGCAAAACTAGAGATTGACGAGAAAATCGGACAAGAACGTTTGATCGATGAACCAGACATCGCAAACTTGCCTTACCTTCAAAACATAGTGTCGGAAACATTCCGATTATATCCAGCGGCACCGCTTCTAGTACCAAGATCACCAACAGAGGATATTAAAGTCGGAGGATACGATGTGCCACGTGGCACAATGGTGATGGTTAATGCGTGGGCTATACACAGAGATCCAGAGCTCTGGAACGAACCGGAGAAGTTTAAACCAGAGAGGTTTAATGGCGGAGAAGGTGGAGGAAGAGGAGAAGACGTTCATAAGCTGATGCCGTTTGGGAATGGACGGAGATCGTGTCCCGGCGCCGGACTAGGGCAGAAGATCGTGACATTAGCGTTAGGTTCGTTGATCCAATGCTTTGACTGGCAAAAAGTCAACGGCGAAGCAATCGATATGACGGAGACTCCGGGGATGGCAATGCGTAAGAAAATACCTCTATCTGCTTTGTGTCAATCTCGGCCCATTATGAGTAAGCTTCAGGCCCATTTAAAAGGTTAGGTTTGTTTTCTTCTTAAAGTTCTTTTTAGTTTTCTGTTTTCTATGCATGGAGATGTGAGATTTTGCTGCGTTTGTGTAACGAAGGATATTTGTGTAATGCGAACAAATGAAATTCCAATGTTTTGCCCATATGTAATGGTTTATAAGATTTGTTTCTCTTTAATGGTTTCTAAGATAGTTAGCGGGATGATAAAGGTTTGGATTAACAAAACATGTCAGATAAATTTCTACAGCAAGAAGATGAGTATATTATACAAATATAATCAATATATACATAAAATTGATAAACTTCATTTTTTTGTTTTGGCGAGGGACACTCATTTCTCATATTGTGTCACCCAAAAGTCGAAGCTTGTGACATGTCTATTAGAGTTTTTAAGCCCATATATTATAATATGGGCCTAGAGCCTCCATAGATTTTTAAGATCTTTATTGCAAAAATAGATCACTATTTCTGAAATTTAAATTTTGGTCTCATGTTTTAAAATTTATATAAAAACCCCAAACAAAACCTATATTCCAGATTGGCCCTGCTTTTGAGTTCTGATCTCCTCCCATCTACGAGAGTTTTGTTAGAGACAACTTCCCAATTTTGCATTAAAAAATCTGTACATTTTTATCTTAAATGAAAAGATTATATGATTTTTTTTATTAACAATGCCTTAGTTCAGATAAAATATCACATGCAATTACCTGGCATCGGGCCATCACATATTGTGTTGATTACAAGACGATAACACATTTGCCATTAATTTCTTTTAGAGTAGTCAGGAACACAGTAAGCGACTGTTTTCTTATAATATAGTATCTCAGACTCAGACCATGTGGATTTGCTAGAGATTCTCAACAAATCATAAATACTTCTTTTGACTAAAAAAATACTAAAATAGGATAAAAATATCTGATAATATACATTAACTAGTGACATTCTGTGTTTACTACTATTCAAATACGTGTATCATGAGGGTTAGTAATATATCAATTATTTTTTTAAACTAATAAACACAAATATTAAAGAAATATTTTAAGAATTCAAATTTTATTCATTTAATTACAATTACAATGTTGGTAAATAGAAATACATTGGTGTAAAGTATATATATTTATTCAAATTTTATTCATTTAATTATAGAACTCAATCTCCCTCCACCTCCACTCGATCATCCATCTCTTTCCTTCCTCTTCACATATATTTTTAAAAATTTCTTGAACTATGCTTGTTACACTTACAAAGGTAATCTTATATATTTTACCTAAGTATTCCCAGTGTCGAATTCTTCCTTAACGTAATAAACATTATTATTATATTTTTTCAAAATAATTTAAACGATTATAGTAATTTAATTCAGACATAAATAATAATAATAATAATAATAATAATAATAAATCATAGTTCATATGTAATATGCACGTGTGCCTATATACATATTCGTGCATAATTTTGGATTTCCTTATCATGTGCCTAGTTTTGGAGATTGTTTTAATTCGGACTATAGAAATATATAAATCTACATTAATTTAATATGATAAATATTAAATTTTACGTAATATTATGTTAGCAAATATGAAAATAATAAACGTTTATTTGAAAAATTAATCACCCAAAATATTATATTGACACATGTGAAACTATTTTTTCAATACATCATTTTGTGAGTTATAATTCTTTTCGCAGTTGATTAATTTTCCGTATTTGTGAAAGATGATATTCTTGTTTATGAAGGCTTTTTAAAAAAGAATTCTTGTTTGTGAAGTTGATAATCAATATTGGTATTATAATATATGATATAATATATATAATCAACGTCTAAAAAAAAGATGGTACCAATCAAGCAATATATATTCTTTCTTTTTTTGGTTAACGCCAATATATCTTTCATTTATCAAGATCTCTTCACCAACCGAATAAACAAATCATGGTGACTTGGCAATGATTCAATATTATATGTCGGGTTAACTCATGGATCATGTGACTTCTATTATATCTCATTTTCCATAATAATACGGTGATTCCAATAATACGACTAACATGATATCTATATTATAATATATATATATGGATCATTGCAAAGAAGACATACACAACATGCCATATTTTCTCCATTAACAACTGAACATACATCAAATAAACTTGGCTCATTGTTAAAATAGTACTTTTTCTAGCTAGTATTCTATGTTATTTAAATTCGTAATTCACAACAAAAACGAAATATTAATAACATGAAAGCAATTTGAATAATTAACTATGAACTATATATATATTATGCATTTAAAAAAAATATATTAAAACAACCCACCACCGGTGAGTGCTCGGGAAGTTTGTGTACAACAACGGAAAAGGAACAAAATGACCAGAAGAGATTAGCAAGATGGATCAACAGGATAGTCGGTTAAAATCTCCCGATTGGTGTGTTATGCATAATCTAACTACAAAGAAGGATTGAAAGACTCAAAAAAATAAAAATGTCGCTGAATAAGCGTCATGGTGCTTTCCATTCTTCCATCTCGAACACGGACACGATATGTCCCTCTGCTCAATATAAGAACACTCACTCAAACAAAATAAATGCTTACTTAAAAAAGAATTAGTTGAACAAAAAAAAAAAAAAAAAAAAAAAGAATTAGTTGAACCAATATTCGAACTCATCTAGTATACACAATTTATGGCTGAACCTGATCTCTTTTGTCAGCTTGAGTGAGTTTGTGTGAAATCTCATGTTTTTCTCGTTTGATACAAAAAAACATTTAGAGGTAATAATCTGATAGCCAACAAAAAAAAAAAAAAAAAAAAAAAAAAAAAAACTGATATGATACATGTATCCATGTATGGGCTAATCCATGGCTTATGGCGACAACTGGGCCACATGCCTAATGTTGCTGCTAGCGTCGTGGTTAATTGGACCTGACGTGTAACAGGCTTGGCAGGTTTTTTTTTTTTTCAATTTGTGTCAAGCCTGTGTTTTTTTTTTCCAATTTATTAACACCTCGATACAGCAAGCATGTGAATGTGACTTGTTGCCGCCTATTAGCACTACTATCGGAACTTTTCCGGTTTTCCCACACAATATTTTTTTAAACGAAAGTTCCATATCTACCATATCTTTTTGTTTTGCTAAAAAATTCTGATTTGTTTTACCAAATAAAGAGGACTATTAAACTAAAGCTAATAACAACGTAACGGGTTTTCAACACCCGGAACAATCTGGAAAAAAATAAAGAATACCAATTAGAAAGAAGTGGTGGAACCATATCAACCATATGTTACCCTAATAAAAAAATCAGTATTCCTATAAGTTATTCATAATTTTAGGGTTTATCAAAATAAATTATTCATAAAGCTTTTGTCAAGCTTAGGTTTCGGGAACACGTGATTTACGTGTTGCCAGGTAATAATAGCATACAATAATTCAAAGATTTTCAAAGGTAATTTTAATCTAAAGGCTTGAGGGAGTCGTTGATAGTGGGGGTTAGATAATCCTAATGAACCCTTAGTTTCGTGGAGGTTGAGACGTATCTTTATCCTAGATTTCACAGTACGAAAATAATTCAGTTTTCCAGTGGATATTTCATTGTTCACTCTTCTGGTTTTGATATCATGTTCCACAAGTCTTCCGAATACTATACATCACATAGTGATCCAACTATCCAAGAATGATGTATTAACTCTGTAAATTAAGATAACGTTCTTTGTATTTTATATGTCATTTTAAGAAAGTATTTTATATATGATTTGTATTCATTTTAAGAAGTATACGAAGAGAGTTTGATTTTATTTTCCTCGTGACGAAATTTGTTTCTGATAAATTTGAAAGATATGATTTATTTTCTGTCTTGGTAAGGTCAGTTATCACATTAAAGACTAAATAGTAAATTTTATGTTTTTTTGTTTCTGAATTATTTCAGAATTTCTTGTTTTATTCATTTAATATTTAATAATATATGTTAAATGATACTATTACACTTTAGAAAAATGTGCTTATTTCTATCGTACCAAACTTCTCTTTTTTTACCGAACTTGTTACTGTTTGTTTTGTGAACGATTTTTGTTTATAAAAACATTACTCGTTTGTGATAAATTTAACACATTTTTGCATAAAAATGTATCAATCATATACAAATGAAACATTACATTTTTAGTCATTTTTAGTCAATAAGTAGACGTGTGTATCATGATTAGTTGATTTAATCATAATTATGATATTTAAAATAAACATAGTTTAATGTTATTATGTTGGTTTTTAATATTTTTAATTAACGTCAACCTATTTTTTTTTATTTTTTTTTACATATAACTATGTTGTTATGGAAGTCACTATTAATTTAACTGATAAAATATACAATAAAATAGAAAAAACAATAGATTTTAATAAAAGAATAAAAAATTTGAAGATACAAAAACAGTTCCTTTTTCTTAATAAATCAAAATCAAAGAGATAGTGTACTGAAGTGAAGAGCCAGCCACTATACGACATACGTATGTAATTACGTTTTAATAACCTGATGGCAAATAATAATATATTTTCGTCAAAATAAAATGGTCGTATCTCTTTGCTAAAACCAAAATGTCATGATGTGATTACTCAATTTTCTACTATAAATAGATTACCAAATCATTCGATCGGAGACAATCACCAAAGAAAGAAGTACAAAATGTTTAACTATGTGATTATTCTTCCTTTAGCTCTCTTCCTCTTGGCTTACAAATTCTTCTTTACATCTAAAAAGCAGCGTTACTATCTCCCTCCCTCTCCATCTTACTCTCTCCCAATCCTCGGCCACCACCTCCTCATCAAACCGCCGGTTCACCGTCTCTTCCACCGCCTTTCCAATATCCATGGCCCAATCTTCTACCTCCGACTTGGTTCCCGCCGTGCCGTCGTCATATCTTCCTCCTCGCTGGCAAGAGAATGCTTCACAGGTCAAAACGATGTCATTGTATCAAACCGCCCTCGTTTTCTAACCTCCAAATACATTGCTTACAACTACACAACCATCGCAACAACATCTTACGGTGACCACTGGCGTAACCTCCGCCGCATTTGCTCCCTCGAAATCGTCTCCTCAAAACGTCTCGCCAACTTTCTCCACATCCGCAAAGAGGAGATCCAGCGCATGCTAACGAGACTCTCACGTGACGCCCGTGTCGGCAAAGAGGTCGAGCTCGAGTCTATCTTGTACGACCTAACGTTCAACAATATCGTGAGGATGGTTACAGGGAAGATATACTACGGCGACGATGTCAGCGACAAAGAAGAAGCAGAGTTGTTCAAGAAGCTTTTTACTTTCATCACCACTAATAGTGGCGCGAGGCATCCTGGAGAATACTTGCCCTTCATGAAGATATTCGGAGGGAGCTTTGAGAAGGAGGTGAAAGCTGCAGCAAAAGTCATCGATGAAATGTTGCAGCGTCTGCTTGACGAGTGCAAGAGTGATAAAGACGGTAACACTATGGTTAATCACTTGCTCTCTTTGCAACAGGACGACCCTGAGTACTACACTGACATCATTATCAAAGGCTTAATGCTGGTAACGAATCAAAAACATTCATATGTATTTTTAAAACAACGTACCTTCAATAGAATGAACAGCAACATCATTACTATACAAAACCTTAGGCTACAAAGGTAGTTATGTCTCTAAGGATTTTTAAAAATATAAAATTATATTTACTAGTTATACAAAGATTTTTATAAAAGTTGAGCTTCTAATTGGTTTCTTGCTTTTTTTTTTTATGCACTCGATTTTAGGTCTGGTTTATTTGGGTTGAAAAGATAAGTTATTTCCACTATTATTTCAAATTTCAGATACAATGTTTTAGTATAGTTTTAAGGGTATTCGTTTTGGAGCAGTTAAACAAATCTATGATATTTAATGAAATTTGTACGTGTATGTGAGACTAGCATGAATCACGTTTTAAAATCCTCTGTTTTCTCACTTATGATACATGAAACAGGGTATAATGGTTGCCTCATCAGAGACCTCCGCTTTGACAATAGAGTGGGCGATGGCGAGTTTGTTGAACCACCCAAAAGTTTTGGACAAAGTAAAATTAGAGATCGACGAGATAATCGGACAAGACCGTTTGATCGAAGAATCAGACATAGCAAACCTTCCTTACCTCCAAAACGTAGTATCCGAGACACTCCGGCTACATCCAGCAGCGCCGGTTCTTGTGCCAAGATCAACAGCAGAAGACATCAAGATCGGAGGATACGATGTGCCACGTGACACAATGGTAATGGTGAACGCGTGGGCGATACATAGAGATCCAGATCTTTGGACCGAACCGGAGAGGTTTAACCCTGAGAGGTTCAACGGTGGAGAAGGAGAAAAAGATGATGTTCGTATGCTGATAGCGTTTGGAAGCGGACGGAGAATATGTCCCGGTGTTGGACTAGCGCACAAGATTGTGACATTAGCGTTAGGATCGTTAATTCAATGCTTTGATTGGAAAAAGGTGAACGAAAAAGAGATTGATATGAGTGAGGGTCCGGGGATGGCTATGCGTATGATGGTGCCGTTACGAGCCTTGTGTAAGACTCGACCCATAATGAATAAGCTCCCGGCCTACACGAAAGTTTAGTTATGTTTTTGTATTTTTCAATGGAAAAATTGTTACATTATGTTGTGTAACCAAGACTACGAGTGTAATGCGCGAATATATTGAAATAAAATGCTATATTTAGCAAAAATCAACCAATAAAAGTGTGTTTATTTTATTTTAAATCATGATTAACGTCAGCTTTTTCCTGCTATTTTAATGGGGTTATGAATTTTTCTTTCTTCATCCAATCTTTTGGTTGTCGAAATTTTGTTTTCAGAATTGAAAAGACTCACATAATGTAACAAATACAAAAACTAAAAAAAAAATTGATGGATTTTTTTATATGGCTACAAAAGAAGATTGTTGGATACGTAATCGAAAATGACGTTATCCTTCAAGACTTGTTCTTCTTCTTCTCCTCGATTAACACCAAAATCCATCGCCGGAGCAGGAGACGATGCTTCTCAATTCTTCCATCACAAGACAAGTTACAGAGCACACACAACCACACTCTTCTTCATCCTCGTTTCTCTTTCTCTCTTTGGTTTCATCTCTCTTTATTATTCCCCCAACACGATTTATCGAGCTGCCTTCTTTGCCACGACACGCCCAGCTAAATCAAGATTCGTTAGTTACGTGATCAACACTCAAGATTCAAATCATCATCAATTATCCAACGGTTCACGTAGGATCAGAGCCGAAGCTGTTCTCTGGCCAGGATGGGAGATTCTAGTGATCGTTTCACCGGAGGAGAAAGCTAAGCCACCGCCGTTTCCAGGAGAGAATTACATATGTTTTTACCCTAACGGAGAGAAATCCACGGCGAGATTCGCCGCGATTCTCCCTTTCTCAAACCGTGCATCATTCAGATGCAGTCTTCCCGGAATTTATCGCCACCACCATCCAATTCCGACTCCGATCCTCGCCTCTTCGAAAAGGTTCCAACTTTCGCCGGAAACACGTTGGCCTGATCTCCCTCTATGGAATTTCGTCGTTTTCGAAGCCATTTCAACAGAAACCGACGTCGTTCTCTTAGTCAAGGGGCCGAACCGTGGATTAGGTTCCAATAAACCACCGGAGTCGTTTCGGTGTGTGTTTGGTGAGGAGTCCGATACAGCCATTAGAACCGCCGTGACTAGCTCGGTCCAAGAGGTGTTCCGATGTTCATTACCGAACATAACGATCGATACTCCGGTCAAAATCTACCTTGAGGCGGTGGCAACCGGTAAAGAAGAGACAAAGACCGTCCCGTCGGTGGCGTATTATAGCCCCAAGCGCACGTTAGTGGAACCACGTGAGAAATCGCTATTGTGCGCGACGACGATGGTGTACAATGTAGCAAAGTATCTGAGAGAGTGGGTGATGTATCACGCGGCGATCGGAATACAGAGATTCATAATATACGATAACGGTAGCGACGATGAGTTAAACGACGTCGTTAAAGGGCTTAATAGTGAAAAATATGACGTCATCAAAGTTTTATGGATCTGGCCCAAGACCCAAGAGGCTGGGTTCTCCCACGCGGCGGTGTATGGAAACGATACGTGCACCTGGATGATGTATCTTGACGTAGACGAGTTTCTCTTCTCTCCGGCTTGGGATAAACAATCACAACCGTCGGATCAGATGATTAGGTCTCTTCTACCGTCGGATCAGAGCATGATTGGACAAGTGTCGTTTAAATCACACGAGTTTGGACCGTCTAATCAGACAAAGCATCCACGTGGAGGTGTGACACAAGGTTACACGTGTCGACGAGAAGAAGATCAACGGCACAAGTCGATCGTGCGGCTAAGCGCGGTAGAGCACTCGCTTTACACGGCCATCCACCACTTCGGTTTGAAGAGAGAGTACGAGTGGCGCGTGGCGGACACGGAGGAGGGAGTGGTGAACCATTACAAGTACCAAGCGTGGCAAGAGTTCAAGGCCAAGTTTAAACGGCGTGTGTCGGCTTACGTGGTGGATTGGACTAGAGTCTCTAATCCTAAGTCGAGAGATCGAACTCCTGGGTTGGGCTTTAGGCCCGTTGAACCGGAAGGATGGGCTCATAAGTTTTGTGAAGTCGAGGATTTGAGATTGAAGATATTAACCAGAAAATGGTTTGGGTACCCAGTTAAAAACGGTTATAGGATGGCATGGCAGAGATGATTTTTTTTTTTATTAGATGGGTTCTTTTGTTAATAGCATAGTTGTTTTGGTAACAGTTTTTTTTCTGTTTTTGTGAACAGGTTTGAAGTTTTTTGTTAGGTGAAAGTACGGAACTCAAAATAGTTTGAAATGTGACTAGAGTTATTTTTGTCTAGTAATCCCAATGTCCCATTTAAAATATCTGAAATTCGGTTTCAAAATATAATTTTTCTTCGTGATACAAGACAAAAGTAAAGTATAAAAAGGTACATTCAGAGGCCTGGCTACCTTATCTGTAACAATCATTGTATTCTAATCAATGAATGTATTTTATGAGTTCAAAGAAAGAAAGAAAAAAAGAAGATTGGAAACGTACGTACGTATAAGTTTCTGTGATTTGGTGCGATGATAATAGTTTACGTAATTATAAACCTTTTAACCATCTTGGACCTCATCAATAAAATTCAGAAGACAACAACTTCAAAGGATATGAATAGTTGACTAACTGAAAACGTACGATGAAGAAAATGCAAAGCAAACAAAAGAATGTTATCAAGAGCGGTGGAAAAGAAATGCTTTAATGATGTGATTCAACATCAGTACATCACCATACTCGTGTACGCAACTTTAAAAGTTGTCAAAAAAAACAGACATGTGATCAAATATGATTCGCAAATGCATCGTACACATGTGACATGAACAATTATATGACAGAATTTTGTTTTTGTTAGTGACAAATTTTCTTCTTTTTTTTTTCTTTCTGTAGCGGTAGATTCCAATTAGTATGATAAGAAACCACATACATATATATACACCTTTTTTTCACGACCACAAGAAAATATATTATTGTTTCCTTCTTCTGCCTCCAACATTGATATGCTTTCAAAATTCTCTAATATGAGTTGTCTTACTGTTTAGGTGACTTTTGATTCAATAGAATAATTTTCTTTTAAATCAATTTATGAACACCTCACGGAAAATCATCTAAGCGCAATGATGTATGAATGAAACGGTTGAATAATTCTTGATTTTATGTTTAAAAACATATAAGCACCTCGATCGCAGCAAGCATGGGAGTGTGATTTGCACGTTTCATATATTCTCCTAGTCCAATTCTCTAAGAGAAAGATATCGATCTATGAGATGAGTTCTATTTATTGTTCGGTGAGTTTTAATTGATCAAATAAATAACTTTCTTTGTTAATTAATTAAACACCATGCGACTATAGTATTACTCCATATACAGAGATGTATGATTAGTGAACACGATTGTAGTATCCTCGATTTCTTTTTGTTATCAATTTCTTTTACACCTTGATCACAATCTGAGTGGTTGTTACTACTTATTAGCACGTTTCATATAAAGTAAATAATTTTATCAATTAATAATACATATATGCTTCAAGTTGAGAGCAATTAACGCTGTCAAAACAACACAAACAAACATTAACAATGAATTTTGGGAAGGTGTCTCTCATCTATGATTGATTTTAAGATTTGTTTTTCCTTCTATATTTGCAGGAAGGAATAGTTCTATACAATCATCAGCTAAACTTCAAATTCTTTGTAATCGTAGATGTTAATAGTAAACTCGAATATTCCCCAAGTCATACTAATAAACAATGAAAATTGAAGAAAATAAAAGTCATAAACAATGAAGAAATAAACAAATTGCAATATAACAATTTCTTACAATTCTCGACTTTTGCGCCTTTGAGACATGGTCAATTAATATTATGTATAGTAATGGTAGTGGACGAGTGGTTGATATGTGAATCCGAATTTAATCCCACATCACGAATTTGAATGTTTTCGAATTTCTATATTAAAAAGTTTTAAAATGGTTGCCAAGTTGTATTGGTTCGAGTATCTTTATTCCGAGACTAGCATATGGAAAAGATTAAAGAAAGAAATTCTAGAGTTTGAGTTTAGTAGCTTTATTGGTGGAGTTTTGAATTAGATTGATTTATATGGAAAACGTGAAAACTTGCATGTGTTCGAATTTCCATGTGAAAGGTTAAAAAATTGTTTTCAAGCTGGCATGGGTTAATATCTTTAATCTTCGACGAGCACATAGAAACAAATTTCAGAGTTTTTATTTAACTTAATAATGGAGTTTTGAGAGAAATGATAATCATAATATGGAGAACTCGAAATCGTAGAAGATGTTTTTTGTTTTTTTCCTCTGGTCTTTTAAAACGAAAAGCACAACTTTCAAGTTCCACTACTAATTGTCACGTTACAGATATGACATCACTACTTTGATTTGAGTAAAATTTTCTCTATAAATAAAAGAACAAACAAACCATAAGCCAAATCCTCGCACAAGTAGAAAAAAACACAAACATCCTGAAACTAGAAGAGAGAGACAAAATGTTATACTTCATCCTTCTCCCTCTTCTATTTCTTGTAATAAGTTACAAATTTCTCTACTCCAAAACGCAACGTTTCAACCTTCCTCCAGGACCACCGTCACGACCCTTCGTCGGCCATCTCCACCTCATGAAACCGCCGATCCACCGTCTCCTCCAACGCTACTCCAACCAATACGGCCCAATCTTTTCCCTCCGTTTCGGCTCCCGACGCGTCGTGGTCATAACATCCCCTTCTCTCGCCCAAGAATCCTTCACCGGCCAAAACGACATCGTTCTCTCCAGCCGGCCGCTCCAACTCACCGCCAAATACGTCGCATACAACCACACAACCGTTGGTACAGCTCCTTACGGCGACCACTGGCGTAACCTCCGCCGCATTTGCTCCCAAGAGATTCTCTCCTCTCACCGTCTCATCAACTTCCAACACATCCGCAAAGACGAGATCTTACGGATGCTCACACGCCTCTCACGTTACACACAAACCTCCAACGAAAGCAACGATTTCACTCACATCGAGCTAGAACCGCTCTTATCTGATCTAACATTCAACAACATAGTAAGAATGGTTACAGGGAAGAGATATTACGGCGACGACGTCAACAACAAAGAAGAAGCAGAGCTATTCAAGAAGCTAGTCTACGATATCGCCATGTATAGCGGCGCTAATCATTCCGCTGATTACTTACCAATACTAAAACTATTCGGAAACAAATTCGAGAAAGAAGTTAAAGCTATAGGCAAATCAATGGATGATATTTTGCAGCGTTTGTTAGATGAATGTAGAAGAGATAAAGAAGGTAACACAATGGTCAATCATTTGATCTCTCTACAACAACAACAACCTGAGTATTACACTGACGTTATCATCAAAGGCCTTATGATGGTAAAATTCTATAAACTTCTGTGAGATTTCAATGAAGTGAATTGTGAGATTCGATTTTAACCTGATTGTTTTTGAAATTGTGAAGTCGATGATGCTCGCCGGAACTGAGACCTCCGCTGTGACATTAGAGTGGGCGATGGCGAATCTACTGAGAAATCCAGAAGTACTGGAGAAGGCGAGATCGGAGATCGATGAGAAGATCGGAAAAGATCGACTAATCGACGAATCAGACATCGCAGTGCTTCCTTACCTCCAAAACGTCGTCTCCGAAACATTCCGGCTATTTCCGGTGGCGCCGTTTCTAATCCCTCGATCACCGACGGACGACATGAAAATCGGAGGTTACGACGTCCCGCGAGATACGATAGTGATGGTTAACGCTTGGGCTATACATAGAGATCCAGAGATTTGGGAGGAGCCAGAGAAGTTTAATCCAGATCGATATAATGACGGATGCGGAAGCGATTACTATGTTTACAAGCTGATGCCGTTTGGGAATGGCCGGAGAACTTGTCCCGGCGCCGGATTAGGTCAGAGGATTGTGACATTGGCGCTTGGATCGTTGATTCAATGCTTTGAATGGGAGAATGTGAAAGGGGAAGAGATGGATATGTCTGAGAGTACTGGGTTGGGTATGCGTAAGATGGATCCTTTACGGGCCATGTGTAGGCCTAGGCCCATTATGTCAAAGCTTTTACTCTAATAAGATGAGTAGAGGTTAAAAAAGAAAAAATAACTTATTGGATGTAACTGGTAATTATCTTTAAGATAAAGATGAATAAAATGAATCTTTGCCTCATAAATAACAAATAAATAATAGATAATTTAGATTCTTTTTATTGTTAACTAAATTATCTCCATAAAATACTTTTTATATATATATAATTTATTCCAGTAAAATTGAGTTTAGGATGTTATTTTACTAAGATGCAGTTTTCTTATACAAACGATTTCAAAGCTTATTTTCCGATATAAAAATTAATTTTGCTTAAATCCTCAAGAATTTTTTTATTCCACTGACGAAATTTCCAGGCTTCAAATCTCGCTGAAATGAAAAATAAAGTTAGCAATAAGCAAATAATCAGTTTAAAATACGTATCAGAATAATAAAATAACATGATTTTAAACTAACTAGCATTTTCTATAAGATACTAAAAATGTTAGCAATTGCGTTTTAACGAATGGATAAATTTTCATTTTAACTAGTTACATTTAAGTTTACTCTAACTAGTTACATAAGATTTAGACTTTTTTACAATAATTAATAATCGGAATCATGTCAAAACTGAAAATTTTGTATGTGAATTGTGAATGATACGTGACTAAAATGCTCGTTGTTGTTCTTTAACTGTGACTTTCATAAATAATCATTGTTATCTATATAAATTTACCTTCCGAGATTGAACTATATCCAACGTCTTCTGGAAATCTTCCTCTCGACGTTTAAGTTCAGCTAGTGATTCCCACTGATCTGGTATTTCCAGGAAACGCCTTAAAAAAGAAAATTAGAGAAACCAATATTAACGATTTATCCAAAAATACATTATCCATGTCTATTAGAAATATTTAATAAGCATATCTATAAAATAAGATATTTACTCCAATTGTTTTTCCACTTCGGCCAGTCGTGCATTGACTTCTTCGATCTCATCTTCGATCTCCTATTTTAAGAAAAAAAAAAGCATGCATAAGTACTTTAACTTTTTTTTGTTTATATACCTATATATTGCCAAATCATGAGATTTTTATTTTATTTTAATCAACATGCCTTTGGTTGAATTAGATAACGAAGCCCATCGTCAAGACTCTCGTCACTGCACTTGGTTTCTGAACGCATCTGCATGACCAACCGTTGTATATTCTAGATTCTCCATACCAATCAAGAAAAACAAAAAATTTAGGTAACGTTAAACAAAATCACTATACGAAAATCGAGATGAATTAACCGTTAGATAGTTTTGATTTTTTTACCGGTTCATGAGGGAGGCTGTGTTCGATCAGATGGACCAACCGAGTACAATATCAGGAGTTCATGCATATGTATAAAATAAGAATATTAGAACTCATACAATAAAATTAAACAAACCTATTACTTTATGTTCTTATATATAAATGCATGCATTAACACAATGAATTTACCGTGTGCGTACAGCCCGAGCAAGAAACTTGCATATAATCTCTTCGGGTCTATAATCATGAACAATAACGATGATTTGATATCAGATGATAGTAATAATATATATGATGAAATAATAAAATATTGGAGCTACAAGAAGAAGAAGAAAATGAAAACGTAATTTATTAATATAATATACCTCTCTTTGGCATAAAAGACGAAGAGTTTACCAGAAGGAGAGAAAAGAATGAGAGCAACTGGTACATTACATAGAACAAAGAGTTCATAAGCTTTCTTTAAAAGCCCATTTTTTCTTTTGGCGAATGCAATATTTCTTTGTTGCCTATCATTTATTCTTTTAATCTGTATTTTTACTCTCCCCATTTTTTCTTGTCTTCTTTTCACAATGTTTTCTCTTTCTCAATTAGCTTTCAAAATATTTTTTATAAGTTTATTTATATAGTTATGAGAAAGAACTTTCTATGGCTAAACTTGTAGATTTTCCATTAAATTGTATCAAAATTACTAATTACTTTAAATTAAATAAATTTATTAATTAACATAGAACCATAATCTTGTTTGTCAATCAAAAGATTTAGTTTTCTTAGTTAATCTTTTCTTCTCCAGATATATAAATGGGTATTATCTATTGCACATATATTTTATAAATTGAAGTAAATAATTAATATATTTATAATATAAAGTAAATGTTATATTCATTAGATTATGAATTTGGATAAGAAATCTCATTTATTATGGCTCAGTGGCCCATTTCATCCCATATATGAATTGTGTTATCAAAATTTATGTCCTGGATGAATTTTTTTTACCAAATACTATATGTAATGAAATGTTTTGACCAAATATATGTAATGAAAAAAATAAAAAAAATTGGGTCAAAAGGGAAAGAAATCCTTCTCTAGAGGATAATGGACCCCACTTGTGTAAGATAAAACAGTCTCTCTCTCTCCCCCACAAGAAAAAGCCTCGACCACCTAACGATAATGGTGGCTATGAGATCTCCGTCTTTTCTCCGTCGTGTTTCTCACCGCCGATTATAAAATACTTATCTACTACCATCTCCTTGTCGGAAACGGCGAGCTAAGTCGATTAGGTATTTATTCCTTTTATCTCTTTTATCTGTTAAAGCTTTCTTAGGGTTTTTGTTTTTGTTGTTTTGCATTTGAAATTGTGATCTCATCGACTATCAAGCTTCGAACTTTACATTAGGGTTTTGTGTAAATTCGTGTTCTTCTTCACTTTCTCTTTCCAATTCGACGCATATGGATACGTGATGAAAGTTTTCGAAAATTTGTTCAATTTCAAGTTTAGTTCTTTATGACTCTACTGATTCCGGATTTTTCTAGGGTTTTAATTGAGAAGAAATAAAAAGGATATTTTGGTATGGAGGTGAAGGAATCGAAGATAGATATGGATGATTCAGTCAATAAGGAGATTGGGGAATTACCAAAAGATATGCCTTGTACTAGTAACTATGAGGACCATAGTTTTCATAATCATGTTGAAGAAGATGTCACTGAGGATCTTCCTTGTGGTGGTGATGATATTGATGCTGATGCTTCTATTAAAAAAGAGGTTGCAGAGTTCGACGAGGACGAGGTTGATATATTGGAATGCAATGATAACATTGAGATTCAAGTCTCAGGGTGTGATGATGGGACTGATGGATATTCGAGTTCGTTTGGTGGAACGGATTCTGAACATGAGAATGATCAAGAAGTTGACTCCATGATTTGTAATGAGACTTCACTTCCTCTTTGGGTGAGGTAAGCTCTTTCCTCACGCTTCTTATTTAGTCTTTTATCTTAATGGTTTCCATGAAGGTTTGTTGTGTGTTTAACCAATAGCAGAATGAGAAAAAAATGTCCTCTTGCTTAATTTGGTTTTGTAGAGATTTTGATGGTTTTGGTAGCTTGTGTACTTTTACTTTTTAATTGAACACTATCAGTTCCATCTCTATGTTGCTGGATTCTTAAAAGACTGAAATTTAGGAGTTACTTGGGTTCCTGTACTAATGAGAAAAACGTCTGTAGCTTAATTTGGTGTTGTAGATTTTCATGGATTTGGTAGCCTTGTTTACTGTTACTTATTATTGAACACTATCAGTTCCATCTATGTGTTGTTTGATTGATTCTGAAAGGACTTAAATTTGTGTGTTACTTTACTACGACTTAGCTAGCTGCGTCTTTGATTTATCTCCTTTTAAGGAAGTCAGGAGAAGAATTGCTCTATATCGTGAATGGTATGCGGTAATTATTATGGTTTGTTCCTTTTTATGGCAGAAAAAGGAAGCTGACTGATCATTGGAGGAGGTTTGTACAGCCTACTTTAATGTGGCGTTGCAAATGGATTGAACTCAAATACAAAGAACTTCAGAACCAAGCACAGAAGTACGACAAAGAAGTTGAAGAATATTACCAAGCCAAGAAGTTGGAGTTAGAAAATGTCAAATCAGAAGAACTTGGAGTAAAGGCTTTACCTCCTCTTCCATGTTATACTCAGAAAACCCGACTCATGAAGAGGAAAACGAGAAAGCGAGTTGAAGAGACCGCTGATGTTACATCCTATGCATCAAACCATAATCTCTTCTCTTATTATGGTATGGAACTAGTTTGGTGTTCTTGTCTTTCTGGTCGTGATTAATGTTCATCTACCATTACTTGTCTAATAATTTCTTATCTTATTGTTTCTGATCTTTGTATAGATTGTCGGAAATCTTTGGCCGATATTGCTCTTAATGACAACTCCCGCAACCTAGGTATGGTGTTCTAAAATCTCAACTATGATATGATATTACTCCTTTTGAAAACTTTGATCTTATAAAATATTTTCTGTCTTGGGTCATCAGATAAGAAGAATAAGAGCGCCAAGGATGAGACAGCTTTCTCTGAAGAGACACCGCCTCTCGAGTTTAGAGAAGGCGATGCGTACTTGGAACAGATACTTTTGAAAATTGAAGCAGCAAAGTCAGAAGCCCGTAACTTGAAGATCCGCGTAGACAAGGTTTTGAGTGAAAATCCAAGTATATTCCCTCTGGCTAACACAGTGAATCCACTTGGAGCTGCTGATGTATACACCAGCTCAGAACAACAAAAGCCCCTGCTGGCTATCAAAAACGAAGATGAGAAATCGATCATCTCTGAAGAAAAACCGGTGAAATCTGCTTCAGTTTCATCTCATCACGTCTCACCTGAAGACGACGAGACAACAGATATTTTACTGTCTGAGATTCTAGCATCAAAGCGAAGGGAAGGGAAATCTATTATTCCCGATAAGAATCTAGTGAAGACAGAACAAGCTTCAATTGAGGAAGGTCCATCAAGACCTGTAAGTTTTCCGCTAACTCAGTGTAACTTTGCTAAACCCTTTTGGTCTCATATGCCATTCTAACACAACGCAGGTAAGGAAAAGAACACCGCGCAATCGTGAAATCATTACGAAGGAAGAGAGTAACCCAAAGAGGCGTCGGGTTTCAAGAGAGAAGCCAAAGTCTAATGCTGTGATGGCTTCTAGGTTTTCCAACAGGAAGAGAAAGCGAGGAAAACGAAGGTCAGGCTCTGCCGGGTTACGAAGAAGATCCTGAAGAAGGTTTGGAAACTTTCAAGTAACTAATCGGATCTTGTGTTAAAAAGTAAAAATTGTTCATTCTAAGATATTCTTAACTCTTAAGCCTTTAAAGTACAAAGAAATATTTATAGTGGCTGTGTTTTGATTCTTCATGTCAACAATATATTCAAACTACATCAACTTTTGAACTTTACTTCTATAATTTAGAGTGTATATATTTTTCTCTATTTTGTATTATCAATCAATCATGTTTTATATCTTGTCGGTGCTAAGTTTTTTTTGTTTGGAAAAGAAAGAAAGCTTAGTTAAAACACTATTTCAAATACATTCGTCTAGAGAGTTTGGCAGAGACAATGGCTAAAATGGTGACCGTAGGGACGAATATAACATCAGGTATAAGTTTGATTAATTTTAACTGAGGAACATTCTCTCCTGCTCTCTTAGCCGCCATTGCCGCCGGTGGAGATACTATTCCGGTGATCATAGTGACATCATCGAGTTTACTTGGCTTCACGCTCTTTGACATGAACTCAATGAACAATTTTTTCTTCTCTTCTTCGTCTTTCGCTTCCTTCCACCGCGCGAAACAAACCTGTTTAGATCATTCAACATTGTGTTAAAAATATAGAGAAATTATTATAAGATTCTTTGTGTGATTTTGATAGAGGAGAGGACTCACCTTTATTTGGTCCGGGGTTGGGAAATCGAAGTGCCTGCCTGGTAAAGCCGAGTTGAAGTTGCTGCACTCAATAGATAAAATTCCTTTTAAAAAAAAAAATGTTGGCCAACATAACCATTGTTTTCGAATGATCAAATAATGAAACAATCCTTACTTAAAGATGTCTAAAACAGCAACGTGGAAATCGTCGAAGTTGTTGATAGCTTTTTGGGTAAATTGTTTGTAGAGTGAACCCATTACCATATTCATCATCTGCGTCGGTGGTACCCCTAGGCCAAATATCGAAATCTATTTAGAAAGATATATAGGACGAAAATTTGTCAAAACGGTTATATAACGATTTGAGTCGATAATTGTTAGGTTAAAAAATTGCAAAACCTTTTCCGAGAAAGCCCATTGAACTACCCATATTGTCTAGAAGTTAGTCTTTAGGAAGAAGAAAATGTTATGTTTATATACAAATTTGTATTGGTGTGTGGAATCAGAGACTTGGCTTGGTGGGTTTGTGTCTTTGCAAAGCCAAGAATCTTGAATCTCTACACAAGACCTTGGTTCAAGTATAACTTGTGCTTTACTTACAAAATCTTAGCCATTTCTTCACAGTTGAGTAATGTACTTTTAATAAAAGCATGGGGAATATGACTTGTCCTCTATTCTCACTTTCTTTTTGCCTACCATATTAGATATCCATTAATTTTTTTCTTTTTCAAATCTAGTTCTCTAAGGAACAAGACAAAAATATGAATCTAGCTATTTGAAAGGTACAATAAAAAGCATTGTATTATATGATTGGTTGGATCTATACATGTTTAGTAATAAATTTTAGACAATTCATTTATAGCAACTTGGCCACTTGAGTTGGGTATCAGATATGAATTCAATAAATATTTACCAACTTCACATTATAAAAGACTAAGATCCAACTAAGTAGCTGACACTTTCATTCTCGCATAATTATACTCCAATTGTAAATATTTGTTTAAAGAAACACATGTAATTGGTTTCAAACGTAAATATCAACATTTGATTTACTAACACTTTAAACATTTAAAAGACTAAAACAAATTATGTAACTGCTTTGCTTATTGTTACATAGACGTTACTTACACAAACATTTTATTTTAGAGTAAATGTCCATAATTCTGCATTAAAATTGAATGTGTCATTTTCAATAAAGAACTCGGACCCATCACTAAAGGACTTTTGTCTGCAAAAGAAAAGAACAATCAATGTGTAAAACAGTATTTTCATCACTGACAGATATGAATTCTTATTATTTCCATATAAATAAAATAAAAGAAAACAAACTGTATAATCAATTAAATAATACTCATTACCAAATTCGTAAAGAAAGAGACAATGGTAGGGTCAAAAATATAAAAACTAAAAAATATCAGAGGTGAAATGATAAATAATTTAGAATGCCATAACGAGAACGGCCCATGCGGTTGCAACCGCTCCCACCGCTACATTCCTCAACACCCTTGTGCTCGCTGCTCCGCTCTGCATTCAATTCCATATTTTCATTTTAGTTAATCGAATATGTAATTACTAAATCAATATAACAAAAATTGAAAATCTATGTTCACTGTTTTGAAATGTCTCATTGGTTATTTTTAACATTGATACTCGAACTTGTGACGGTAGATAAATATCAACATTGTTGATATAAGCTAATGTACCTGATCGTCGGCGGAAGGACCGGGAGAAAAAGCGTCGGAGTTAGGTCCGGGAGATTCAGTCGGTGGTGCAGGTGGACCGAGAAGTTCCGGAGCCGGAGCAGGTGCAGCTTGATGCTTTTTCGATTTCTTTGTAGTCTTCTTATGCTTGCTTGGAGCAGGAGCCGGTACATCAGCAACCGGAGCGGCTACCGGAGCTGGAGGAGAATCAGCTACTGGTGCTGGAACCGGTGGAGAGCTCACTGGAGAAGAAACCATTGGTGCAGGAACCGGAGGAGAGCTCTCTGGAACAGGTGTCGGTGGTGGAGACGACTCGCTAACAGGAGCCGGAGATTTTGGTGACTCAACCGGTGAAGAAGCCGAAGCAGTTGGAGTTTTCGCCGGAGCCGTAGTGGGAGAAGTAACGGCGGGGGATTTAGTAGGGGAAGTAGTTGGAGCAGAAGGAGTGGTGGGAGATTTGGTCGGAGAAGAGATAGGAGATTGGCCACCGACACCGGCGACGACAATGCAGATCAATGTAACTGTTAGGAGGAAATTGCGATCCATAATTTTGTTAAAATTTGGATCAAACAAAAAAAAAAAAAAGAGTTTGAACTTTGAAGTGATGGTTAAAGTACTGATGGAGTTTAACCAAGCGTGTTGTTTGTTTGATGTAAGAGAAGTGAGTTTTATATAGGCGATGAGGAGAGATCTGGATCGTTGGATTAAAAAAGGATCACAGACAGATGTAGCCGTTGAGAAACAGAACATCATATCCTGTATCTATTAATGTAGGATTCAATACTTTTTTCATTTTTATTTTACAGAATAGCTCTTTTACTTTTTTCTTGTGCGTTTTTATAAGGATTTTTTTTTCTTGGCATTTTTCTCCTGTTATATTCTGCAATAAATTTATTCGCCAATGGTGGGTAGATTAGCATGTGTTTTGTTGAACATATGATCAGATATAGAAAATCAATTAATAGTAATTGTTTTTACGTTAGACATTAAATTGGTTATACTATAAATCACTAGTCTTGTGTCAACATAATAATTGGATTTGAAATTGATACCAATGTCGCTCACAAATTTTATCATTGTTTAATAATTATGATATTTTATATTATAGATTATATCACACGGTCGAGAAATTTCCAACTACTAAATTGTCGGGAAATTATTAGTTAAAAAAATAGCACAATATAAGGTACATAGTATAATTGAGATAAATTTTTGGGGTACGACACATGGAGTCTTGGATTAGTATTATTATGTGATCATCACGGGTGAAATTATTATGACTTGATGCATCATGCGTCTATAAATAAATAACCTTAATAATGAAAAATGATTAAACTCAAGTTCAATATAATGCAATCAAAATAAGACAAGGAGAATGAGGAAAAGAAAACGTAAACAAAAAAAAAGAGAGTCTTTGATCGGAAGTTAGAGGGAGAGGACAGCTGGTTGATTGATTTTGCCACTTTGGATTGGTGCCCACACGGATTTGTTGGCACTTTCTTCTATTTTGGCTCGTTTTAATCTATAATTTGTTGCCACCGTCACCGTAATTGCCTGAATACTCTTTGGCCTTTTTTCATTCGAGTCGAAATGGAATCAAAACCGTTGCCAATGAAGAAACGTATTGCTTAGGAGCTACGATTTTGATTTCTTTTTGTTGCTTCTCACTTTGTTCCAATCCTTCTTTCAATGACTTTATGTAGAATATTGAAAAGTATTCATAAGCGTTTCCTTATATTTATTATTTTGTGTTTTGCCAGACTAGGAGAAAACACGTTTCGGTCTTAAGCCATTCTTAATACTTTTTTTTTTTTGAGTTTTTGAATATAAAGACAATGAGTAAGTGGAAATTCTGAGAGCGGCGCGTCGGTGGAGAGAAAGCCCAAGCTAATGGTCGTTCGTTGACTTTGTTAAAGACTTTGACGAATGAGACAGTGAGTGTTATAACGATAATAAATGAAACTCGAATCTTGTAATCATTTTTTACTATGAAGCAATTATTTTGAGATTGATTTCAGAAACATGCAACGGTTATATGATCATGGTATCAATGCTGTCAATCAGAGCAGACAGAAGATTGTATTAAAAAAAGAGGTGTCAGAATAAACTTAAAACAACATAAGATCGGCCAAGGGTTGTAAACTCTCATGTTGGAACCTCTCATGTTGAGACCAGAGAAATCATATTTAGATACATTATTAAATCTGTAAAATTATATTAAACACGAGAGTTAATAAAGTTAAAACCCTAACAAAGCTTTTCTAGCTTTTTTTTTGTTTTTTAGATCAGAAACAGACGGAAGATGTTTGACTGAAACACAAGTTTTCTTACTGCTCATGGTTTAGTTAGCCTTCTTCACCTCTTATGAAAGATTGTGAGAGAGACACAGAGAGACAGAGAGAGAAGGAGAGACAGAGAGAGAGAGATTTGAATCTCAATCGTTGTAAGTGCTAAGCGCAGCAACAACCGCTCCTGTTGTCGAAAAAGCCGAGGAAATTTCCGTATGGTCTCTCCACGACGTATTGATTTTCAGGGACGGGTATAACCAAGACTTAACCGAATCAACAAAGGAACCCGGTTCGACATTAAGTATAGCTTCCCAATCGATCTGTAACCCTTTCGGGATAGTCTCAGTGAACTCCATATTAGCAGCAAGCAGAAGTCCAAGTAACACTACAAATCCTGTTACAGCAGTTCCTCGAGCTAATGGCATAAAATTGTACCTGGTAAAAAAACCAATGATTGCTATTAAATACCAACAGCTTCCGAGTAATTAATCAATCATACGTTAGGTTGTCATAGTCGTTTACCAGTAATATGTCATGCGTAAGATGGCGTCTCTAACGGTTTCTAAAGCGTCGAGCTCAGTAGAACCATAGTTCTCTCCACAATAGGCAGTGCATAAAGCCTGTGGATTCAGTTAGACTTTTGAGTTTGTTTTCTCAGAAACAAAAGAAATACCAATTATTTGCATATGCTTAGGTCTTACCTCCCAAGCTGAGGTCATTTCTTCATCAAAGTCGCTCCACCTTGCAGGTGTACATGGAGTTCGAATTGAAAAATCATACCCCAGCCTTCCCCTGGATAAACACGAGAGAAATTTATTGAAGAAAGTGGTGTGATTAGGATTTGTGTTAATCACATGCAACAAAAAGTAAAATTTACGGTTTTTGAATGCAGGTGATTCTAGTTCCTTCGAGGCGTTTCCTGAAGATATGAACAAAGAAAGCAAAATCAACATAACAGAAAATCTTCAGTGAAGAGAATTACGGGACAAATCAACAAACCCACCCTTCAGATCCGGTACTGTCGCACCAAGTAGCCACCCAGAAATCCTCACCAACAATATTGTGTAGCTCATCACACGTTTCAGCACGCATTATCTGCATCTCGTGAGGAAATACAGTAAGAGAACAATGATAAAACGAGTATCATTCACGCGAGAAGAAAGAAACACTGACTTTTTCGATCTTCTCATCTTTAGAAAGATCAATAACTTTATCTTTCTTGCTGCGTACAGAGAGTTTATCCTTGATGATGCTCTTTGCAAGAGTCAGGGTTCTGAAGTAACATATTAAAAACTGATCAGTCCATGGACTGAGACAAAATCATATTGAATACATGAAAAAATCTCATGTTTTCTATTATATATGCTTACCTTTCATAATTTGGGAAATAGCGTACTACTTTAGCTTGACCGAGTACCATTGGTGTATGAGAACCAAACCCAGAATTAAACTCTTCACTGCAATCAGTATAAACAATCTCAACTACCCAAGTAATCAAATGAAACTAAAGTTCGGCAATTGAAGTTCTACTTAAACATAGACTCGCAGATGCTGAGCCTGCAAGAGTCACTAGACATCAACCATTGACATATCATGGGAAATGGAACTTGTACCTTAGTTTGTTAACCCACACCACTGGGTCACAAGGCTCTGAAATTTGTCTCCATCTGACAGCAGGGGAATAAACGTCTTGCCAAGACAAGATAGAGCGGCCTGATGATCTATCTTCTAGTGAGGCATATCCAGTTGAAGTTTCACTGAAACTGCTACTACTACACCCAGCACCACCTCTATTCTGGCTAAGAATGTTGGTTCTCTCTCTCCTCCGGTTTTTCTTTCCATTTTTTGTAGTGCCTTTGGTTGAATTCCTCCACTCTATGCGCCAAGCTTTGGAAACTTTTTGAGCAATCTCTATCACAGCTAATCCTGCCATACGGTGCTGTAAAATCATGGAAACACAAATAATCAATGGAATAGAACTATGATACGCCTATTCGTGTATAGAGTAGACATCTAGTGATTAAATGCAACAGGAACCTTCTGGCGCAAGAAATAAAGAGAGCTGCTATGAGGTTTAAATGTACTACAGGGAAGAAGAAATTAACCGAAAAAAGAATGTTGAAAAGGTAGATACTCCAAAAATTTGCTGAAAGTCACCTGGCGTTTGTTTGGTAAGAATCCAGGACAATCATATTGGATCCTCTTGCCTATTAAATCAGCAAAACGAAGAATATTCGCCTTCTGTTTGGTTATTGCAAGATCTTGCTTTTTCAGTTTACCCTTCTTAAGTGATTCACGTAGGGGAGGTTGTCTGTAAACCTTTTCACATACATTTTTTGGGTGTAATCTTTTGCACCAGTACTCCTGAAAAATCACAAGAAATTAAAAGCCACGTTCACCACATATAAGAGTGGAAAAACTCAAAAAAGCAGAGTGACAGTGCAATGAACTCTGAGATCTACTTTCTAATTTCCACCTAGAGCACTTGAAAGCACTAATAATCATCTAGTATCTCAAAACGAAATAAAGGATCAATTCAGACTTGGAATTGGTTGAGCTATTTGATACTTAATATATATTGTTTTTTGTTAATTCAGGGTAAATCCCTGAACCTATGGAAGGGTTCAGGAGAATCAGGACTAATCCCTGGGGAGAGGGTATCCCATGGGTAGGGTCCCCCCAAATGTTCCTTGATACTTAATATTGAAGTCACATTTTAAAGACATTTAAATGTTCCTTTCCAGCACATTCAGTATACCCAGTTAAACTTGACCAGTTTGTTCCCATATATTTCTTTGACACGCAAACAAAGTAAAAGTCCGACTTTGTGGCAACATTAGAAATATCAAGAGAGAGAGAGAGAGAGAGAGAGAGAGAGAGAGAGAGTTATCACCTTGAACATTGGGTCTATGTCACCATCAATATCAAAGCATAAAAACTCACTACTAACTTTGGAAGCTGTATACAAGGCAAGCTCCTTCTGCAGAAGAAAAAAGAATAACTTTAAGTGTTATTGTGAAGGAAACGTTTAGGGCTGCTACGAAACCTCCAATTTTATTAGATAGACTGATAGAGGGAGGTTTTCATTGTTCAGTGTGATAGTAGTAATAAACAAACAGAGAATCATTACTATCAGATAATAAGGCCATGCTTTTACAACATAGTATTGCAATAGCCTATCATTACAAGTTGCTACAAACAACAGTGTAGAAAGAAATTAGTCTTGCAGATAAAACTTCAAAATCCAGTCAAGCTAAGTTATTAACAAAGAAAACGGAACCTGATAAAACGCCAAGCATTGAAGAACAAATTTCTCCACTGCATCAAGTTCCACGTCAACTGTTGCATCATAGTCCTTCACCTGTGAGCATATTCAAGGCAAGTAATAAGAGAGTCTCCTTTAAAACTATGTAACCATAAAGTTAACAAACAAATATTCACCGCATCTCTATACTCTCCTACGGCGTGATAGCAGGAACCTCGTAGGTACAAGCACTCTATTGTGTTCTCAATGCTCAAGCCAATAGATAATTCTTGGATAGCCTTCCTGAGAAATAAGATCACCAAAAACAACTACAGGTGAGTAATATCACTGCTTTAAAGACCAGCCTTGTACATAAATACCAAGGTGTATGACCACCAAAAGAAAAGCTTCCTTTTAAAACATCCTTTTGCTCAAACGCAGATCTTTATCACCAAGAGTCAGGGGAAGTAATCTTATCGGATATCACATTTTAAAGTAGACATTGAGATATCCTTGGATCCCTCATGAACATTTAAGGTAACATGCACATCAACATAGACAAATTTTCCCCTTTAAACAAAATTCAGTTTCCAACAATCCTAATTTACCCTAACAGAACATACCTGTGTTCGCCTAATCCATGGAACACTAATCCACGCAAGTGATAGGCCTTCCAAACCCTGGTCAAGACAGGAAAATTGCCATGAGTACGATGGAAAAGCAGAAATATAGTGCAACACGTGGTATTGCATCCCAAATAAGAGCTACCTGTTGTCGACTTGTAGAACCTGCTCAATGCATTCCAAAGCCTTGCAGTGGTCGGCCAACTCTTGATAGAACTGCCAGGAAATGCCAGGAAATAACCATCGAGTACAGTGAATAAAAAGGATGAGTGTATCATAGGTAACTGATTTAAGCAATAGACTAGGATGAACAATCAAAATTAAAGATATAAGAAACCAAATAATCAAGTAAAGTTGGTCCTTCAGAAAAATCTTAATTAGCCTTCAAAAGTCATAATTTAAGCTTTCTTCATTTTGAAGTCTCACTAGCTTTACATAAAACTAATGTTTATTCACTATTACATGCATGAAAACACCAAAAAAAAAAGAAAAAAAAAAAAGCAATGGTTATAATCCTATTTTCATCACAGTTCAGCTTAATAGTTGAAAATTCAATAGACAAAGCATAATCTCATACTATTTATTTTATTATTTGTGTGTTACCTGGGCGAGATGAAGCCATGCTTCAAGATAATTACTATCCAATTGGATGGACTTTAAATGCGCCTCTTCAGCTTTTTTGTATTCACCAAGAGAAGCAAATGCTAGTCCCTGGAGAGATCAACAAAGTTTTACTACGAAAACATTTGCGTCCATGGTTACTTTGGAAACCAAGAATAACGAATAACAATAGAGAATAGTCTTACCAAATAAGTGTATGCAGACTTGTTATCTTTCTCTTGCTTCAGACATATAGATAGGTCCTTCACAGCAGCAGTGAAGTCCTTAGATTTGAAATTAACAATACCTGAATCCATTGTGAATGTCAGTAGTACTTCATGGTTTTTCACCAAAGAAATCATGTATTAAGAAATGAAAACTGAAATAAGGCGCAAGATTTTAAAAGAAACACTGAATAAAGACACTTACCCCTTTCGTGCAATACATCAGGTGAGTTTGGCTCAAAAACAAGTGCTTTAGTCAAATCTTCAACCGCCTATCACAAAGGGTATTTTAATAAAAGTGTTGTACAAGAAACGTTTTTGGATTTTTACCAATAAAACGCAAGCACTAAACAGGCTTAAACACAGACATCAATCAGCGGATTATCCAAATTATTTGATATCAATCAGACAATATTATTGATTAACCAATAAATAATCAATAAATGTGCAGGGCGAACATTAGTAACAAGCCTTGTAAAGTACATTAATTGTTTATGCTTTTAGCTCTGAATTAAGAAAAGAAGCAGCGAATGGAATCACTAACCTCAACATATTCCCCAAGAGCAGCACGAGCCTGTCCTCTCCGCTTCCAGGCCTCACTTGCTGCTGGGTTAGATTGGATAGCCTGACCATCATCATCATAGAAGCAGAATTGGTGAACTTAACCCACTGTGGTAACAACTCTTGTCAAATATATGAATACCTTAGTAAAATCAGCTATAGCACTTTCAAGCTCTCGTTGGAATGCATAAGCTGTCCCTCTTCCTATAAGTGCCTCAGGGTAAGTTGGTTCTTCTTTCAGCACCTGCACATAGATAAACTAAATAGTAAAAAAATTGACCCAATAATGTTTTCCCTAAACAACCTCCGAAAAGAAGATAAACAGAGAAAAAAATAAGCAAGAGACACTCGCCAGAGATAAAGATCACCAAATCACCTTATCAAAAATAGAAATAGCTTTCGTATAGTTTCCTTCATTCACCTGTTGACAAAACAGAAGCTCAGTCATCAAAAATTTGGAAGCTATACCTTATAGCTCTTTTCTTTTCCTTTTTTTCTGTGTATTGCTATACCTGTGCAATGCCTCTAGAAAGTCGAAAATCCACACTTATGGAATGGGTTCCCGATATTCTTGCTATGGTGTACTTCTTATTTTTCCTGGATTCATCACTAATTCCGCAACGTGCCTCAGCTTTATGGCTCATTTTGCTAGACTTAATACTTATCTTGTTTCCATTAATCGATAGCTCCCCGAACCGATCGGAACTTTCAGCTAAATTATCATGCAAATCAGAACCATTACAAGGTTTACATGATTCATAATAACCATTGATTTGGCTGCCACACTTTCCATTCTCTTTTTCCTTGTACACTGATCCGTTACATAAGTCGGAATTACCATCAGATTGCTTGCTAGCCTTGGATGCAACTTTTGAAAAGCTTACTATCTTTGATTGCTCGCCCAATTCGCTAGATGACTCATGTGAGTTCCCATTGCTACTTGCTCCTGATTCATGGTTGTCCAGCTTGTCACTTTTTTCATCAGACTTCTCACTATGATAGGCAGGGGTCTCTTGCGGAGACTCGGTGGCATGACTTTTTAAAATCCCATCAATTTCTCGTCTTGCATCTTTTAAGAGTTCTTCTAATTCAAGTAACTGCTTCACATCTGCTGTCTGCTGCAACGCACTTTTATACCCTTGCTCCAAAACAAGAACAGCTTCCTGTTTTCTCCCCAAAGCCAAAAGAGCGCGTCCTAGATGGAAAAGCTGATACACTTGAGTTCACATGCAGTATACCAATCAAAGTAAACCATGATCCGGTAACCATAAAAAATTCCATCCCCGATAAGATATATAACTTAACAGATATTCTTAAGCAACCATTATATCGTCATAACTAGCAGGCACTATAGCATTATCTAAACCCCTAATTCTAGTTCTGAAGCTATCCCGAGAATCAAACTCAATTCCCAGAGAAACTATGAAGCACTCAAGTCAAAGCTTGGAAGTGAACTAACCTTTGAGAATAAAAGCTTGAATGGCAAAAGGTTCAAGCAGAAGTGCCTTGTCACAGTCCTTAATCACATGCTTGTGAAGCTCCAATTGATTATAACAAAACGCTCTATTGCTGAAACCAAATTCCCAATTCAAAAAAAAATACTGAGATTAACGGGAGAAAAATCATTGATACCGATCCGGAGAAATTGAATGAGAGAACAAAGATCTCGAAACCAAACCATATATCCAAAATTGAAGACTCCTTAGCAAGGAGCGAATCGAGAACTCGGATCGCTTTAGACCAGTTCCGTGAACTGCAGTGCTTGGCTAACTCGAATCGTTCCGATGTCGCCGTCGCCGTCGCCATTTTTTGAGCGGTGGTGTCTCCGATGGAGAAATCAATCGCCTATTTAATCTTTCTCAATTTTATCCCTCTTCTTCGTGGCCGTCGTGTCACGGGAACGATGGGTTTAGGGGTAAAAAGGGAAATTAGTACAGTGGAGAAAATGGTAAAGAGAGAAGACTTTGACGGAGAACGAAACGGGGAAGAAAAAAAAGTAACGGGGAAGAGAGAGATAGTAAATAAAAAAGTAACGGAGAGATAAGAGCGAAGAGACGATGATGGTGAATGTGAATGTGATACTGGTGGTGGTGCTTGTGGTGCTGCTGCTGCTTCTCAATAAGTGGTGCTAATCAAATTTTGGGGCAAGAGTCGCACACGTATGAAGTTTCTTGTCACGTGACTTTTTGTTGTGTATATATGGGCCTAGCCCACTTATTATTTATTACCCTTTTACAATGGGCTAGCTCTGTTAATCGTCTTGCCAAAGAAATTCTAAGCAAATTGAAGTTAGGTGTGTGACTGTATTGGAGAACAAATTTGAAGTATATATATGTTCTCAATTCTTTCATGACTATGTAAACATTTAAATTGTATGACCTGCAATGAATTTTAAAAAAATGGAAGTTTAATCATAGTATTTGACTTTTTTTTTGGGTAGGCTAATCATAGTATTTGACTAGTGATGAAGAAATAATATTGTACCAAATGATATTTAAATTTCAATAATAAAATAATTTTAAGAAAATAAATAGAAGTTTTATATAAAGTGAATTATAAAATGGAAGTTTAATCATAGTATTGACTAGTAAGAAGCAATACAATATTTACCATTTTGTTTTGTATCACTAATTTTTTAAAGCTATTTACTTACCAATCTATAACTAATTTCATAAACAACAAATCGAATAAAATCTGAGCAGGCGCGTCAATAAAATTTGAAAGTTATTAGTGATAAATGATAATATAGAAAACAATATCTTTTGCACCGCATCCCTATAATAACATCAAACAAATCCATAATTTCATAAGCAAACAAACCTAACAAAATATGACTTAACTCCATCCTAATTCAAAACCCTAAATTTTCATTTTACTTTGTTTAAAACTTGGCTAATTTTTGTTCACAAACAAACAAATTTCAAAACCATCACAATATGTATGTTTTATGGTTTGGATTACCCATCCATAAATGCAAACTCAATGCTAATTCCTAGTATCACATGTTAATTACTCTTCACACAGTATAGCACAAGCACTCTTGCAAAGTTGCAATAATTCACTATGGACCATCAATTACGAACATCACTATTACATCAAGCAATAATGAGCTCTGAGCAAAGCTGTGGACAAAAGACAGAGACTTTTCGTTAAACAAGATAAGAACAACAAAGATCAAGATACTCAAGATAAACGAATCAGAACCAAACGACAACGAAATAATGTTCTCAATAGACTAGACAGACATATCACATCAGATATTTTTTTTCAACTTTTCTTACATCGTTTAATAATTAACTAATTAAATCTCTTACAATCACATAGCAATGTCATTACGAATGTGACGGAGGATGACAGGAATAACAGAATCTGGTGAGCTAAGCTGAGGAAGATGACCATCAGAAGGAATAACCTCGACGACGGATTCACAGCCAAGATTGGCGTGAAGATACTCGGAGACAACGACTGGTACAGCTAAGTCCTTAACACTTTGGAGAATGTGACACGGAACAGTGACAAAAGGTAAGATCTGTCTCATGTCACTTTGGAAAATGGTCTGGCCGACGGAGAGAGCTATGTCGGGACGCATATTGAAGAGTGTTCTGCTGAATTCTTGAACGGCGATGGAGTCCATGTCGCCACCGACGGCGAGTGGAGCGAAACCTAAGCACCACGCTTTGTAGTTGCTTCGGATGGCTTCGAATAGTTGGTTTAAGTCTTCTTGTTCGAATCCACCTTGGTAATCAACATCGTTTACGTATCTATAAACGTACCAAAACAATATAATTTGATTATATATGTTTCTTTTGTCAGAAGAAAATTAAAATATATAATATACTGTGTGAGCACCGTTTCAACAATTTTTTTTAAAAAAAGTGTAAGTAACACCTCAGTAAAACCAAATAAAAAAAAACAAATAAACAAATGGGTATTTCATGATTTTTTGTTCATAATTTACGGATTTTTATTGAAATATATAATGAAATGCTTCACTGATTTTGAGAAATAGGATAATTCAGACAAGAGGATAAACAAAGAGGCACTTTGTCGAAATTATGTCAGAATGAGAAATAAATATTTCGAAATAATAGATAATTGTGTAAATTTAAGGACTTAAGATGATTTTTTTTTATTTAAATTGTAATGTTTAATAGTTTTTATGAAATCAGACAAGAGAAGGAACAGAGAAGCCCTTTTGTCTAAACTATGTCAGGATGAGATAAAAAGCAAAACATATTTCTATGTACAACTTGTGAAAAAGTTATACCTCGGAGAAGCAGAGATCATGACGATTTTGGAGAAGAGATCAGGACGGTTAAGAGAAGCCAAGACACCAATCATGGCAGAAACAGAGTGGCCAACAAAGATACAAGACTCAATCTTGAGATCTTCCAAGATTGCAATCAAATCGAAAGAGTAGCCTTCGAGATTTGAGTAACGATCGAAGTCGAAATAGTCAGGGTTGGTCGTACCGGCTCCCATGTTGTCGTAGAGGACGACGCGGTAATCGTCGACCAGATGTGGAACCAAGTGTTTCCATACTGACTGGTCCGTGCCGAACCCGTGACCTAACACGATCGTGGCTTCTCCTGAACCAATCACCTTCACGTTGTGAGCTTCTTCTACCACACCCATCTCTCTAAAGAAGATTCTTCTCTGGTTTTCTTCTTGGTACCTCTCTTAGTCAGTTCGTGGAGAAATTATGATATTTGTGTTGTTTTAGAGTGTTACGTATTATTCTTTATAAAAAAATTCGTATCTGTGGAAGAGGAAATAAATTATTTAAAATATCGCGATTTACAGGTGGCAAAAAAAGGTGAATGGAACCATGTTTGTTGGATTGTCAAACATCGCTATTCGTGATAATTTGTTTTTTGGAATCAAGCCCAAAATATTTTGGAACATTTAATGGAGTACATGACGTGGAGTTACTGACTTCTGTTCAACAATAAAATTGTTACATTGGGTTACAAATACATGAACCAATTATTTTTAATTTTGTGCATGAATTTCAACAATGCATTAATGCGAAAGAAAATTAGTTTCAATCATTCAAAGAGTGGCAGCAAATAGTCAAAAGCTGATATAATTATTATTTTAACAACACTAGTTAAATTTCGCATGTATACAACTTGCAATGAATATAGCATCTAAAAACCTCATAATATTTGTTTTTTTCTGCTTGACTTTAACTTGTCAGTACTTTTCGATCATTTAGAAGTTAGAAGACATTAATTATTCATGGAATGCCATGGTGAGTATACGACCACGTATTCACATCCACTTCCTCATCATTTTAAGAGTCAAAAATATCTGTGAGAGGATCCTGGCCCATTAAAATTCAAGGCCCATTTAGTGTAATATGGCTTCATGTTCTCTCTTTCCTAAGACCGTTTTTACTGTTGACCAATAAAGTCTGAACTCGTGATGACGTGGCGTGAAATCGAGAGACCCACGTGTCATCGGCGTGCCGTTATCCTCTTTCCACTTCCGGTCTCCGTTCCCACCTGAGTAAACCATACTGGTCGTGAAATGACGATTCTCGCCGGGTTGATACGCCGGCGTTTTAGTAGATTAGTTCCGGTTCAACTGAATTACGGTTTCGAACCGTCGCGAATTCTCTTTAACCCGAGTCAAGGAAGAACTCGGTTGCTGAGCGGCGAGGCTGAGTCCAATCGGAAC
Source organism: Arabidopsis thaliana (assembly GCF_000001735.4). NCBI lineage: Eukaryota > Viridiplantae > Streptophyta > Magnoliopsida > Brassicales > Brassicaceae > Arabidopsis > Arabidopsis thaliana. The sequence goes on from NC_003075.7 coordinate 17,619,411, forward strand.
GAGTTTCCGGTGGAGAACGCTTACGATATCTTGAATGTCTCCGAAACCAGCTCAATCGCAGAGATCAAAGCATCATTTCGCAGACTCGCCAAGGAGACTCATCCTGATCTGATCGAATCCAAGAAAGATCCATCAAATTCGAGACGATTCGTTCAGATTCTCGCTGCTTATGAGGTACAATGAAGAAAGCTTCACTCTTCACTCTTATGATTAGTTTCAAAATCGAAAATTTCAAGCTTTTCAAGCTTTTGTGATAGAGTTATAGCTTTAGAAGTGTCTGATGAATGATTTGTGGTGATGATACAGATTCTATCAGATTCTGAAAAGAGAGCACACTATGATAGATATTTGCTATCTCGGAGAATGGTAATGAAGAAGCACTCGGGACAAGGTTATATGATTCACAGGTATAAAACAGGATTGACATTGAGTCAAGAGATGGAAGTAGTTGAATGGTTAAAGTGGTATAGAGAAGCAATACATGATATAGTATTGGAGAAGAGAGTAGCAAATGGTACTGGTTACTTAGATGAACTTGAAGAAGATTTTTATTCAGCTATACGAGCGGCCTACTTTGGGCCTGATGTTGAATCTGTTGAGCTTCTTCCTGATTGTTTTGAAGCTGAGGAAAGGTCTGTGTATGATACACGAGAGGTTTTGCATTTGGTATCAGGACGGGATCTTTTTGGTATGGTTTCCTTGGTTGATAACTTCCTTGAGCTTTCTTCTGCTTGCTCAAAGAAATTGGCTTTGTCGTCGTTTATGGATTCGGACCTTGGTCAAGCAGTTGAGAAAGGCAACAATGACATGATGTCTGCTGAAAGGATTGGTCTTCAGATATCTCATATACAATCTTCAAGAAGTAAAAACCATGTTTCTGATGCGTATAAAGATATTCAGCTGCATGTATCTGGAAGAGTTGTTGCTACAGCCATTAGGGTTCCCCCAAAAGGGTATCATGAAAAGAAACAAATTGAGGGTGATCACGATCTTATACACGTTTTCCTCAATTCAGATGAAGGATCTAATCATGGCACTGAATCGCCTCCGGGAAATGAAAGTGGTGCCAGACTTCTTGTTGGAACTATAAGTGGTCTTGGGACAATCCCAGATGAAGGTTCATGTTATGTCTATGATGGGAATGGTGCTAAGACTCATGTGATAATGAAACATAGGACATTTCTGGTTTGTGACTTATATGATCTAGCATTTCTTTTTATGTACCTTTCGCAAATTACAACGTGTACTTTTTCGGGGAATTGTTCTGTGATGCATATAGAGATATGATCCGCTAGTTATTTGATGGAATAGGCATGTATGAAAATTCTTCATCCACACTCTACAGGTGAGACATTTGCACTGGTACAAAATTGGGGAAAAGGTTTCCATTTGTGAATGTAGATGCAGTAGAGCGAAGTTACCACCAAGCAAGTAAGCCAAATATTATTTTTGTTTTATTTTAGTTCTGGCTCACCTTTAACTCGATAAAATAACAAGATTGGACAGCCTTTTCACTGTTTTCATCTTCGTTAGAATGCAATTCAATAAATTGATATCTGGAACACAGAATTCTGTAGTTTCCTTTGTTGAAATGCTGAAGTAGTCAGTGATCTTTGTTGGAATGCTGAACTTATGATACTGATCCCTAACGTAGCCTTCATCTTTCTTACCTCAGTGACATGAAACCATAATTGCATGGATTTGAAAACAGGTTTTGGTTGTTTGAGCCTCGTTGTGGTTTGCATGATGTCGGAGGATGGTATGTTGAAACTTATGGGAAAGATAAAAAGAGCAGGACGGTCCTGGCACAAAGATTCTGGGATGGCCTGGAAGAGGGGAGTACACTGGATGGGTAAGCTTACTATACATATGAAGAGAAAGCAGCTTAAGATATTCTACTGGCATCCTTGTATCTGCGTTGACCACATTTTTCCTCAGTCAATAAAGTCTGGTTACATCTCTGTATTAGTTGTTGTTTGTGAAGTAATCTAACTTATATATGACTTTTTGTATTCTCCAGGAGACTGCACCCAGGTATCTACTTGCTTACACTAGCATATCGTACTCTTGATCTTGAAGATGAAAAGAGAAGGAAACGGTCAATATTGGAGATCCTCGAGGCACGGTTATCTAAAACATTGGATTGGTGTAAAGAATTGGTTAGAAGAAAGGGCCTTGGAACTTAATATGGTAAACCTTCTCCCTTTCCGGATGAAGATCCAAAGATGATTGGATTTACAATTTCCGCATGGATGCTAGCACTTCCATTTAGACTTATGAGGTTGTGGCTAACAAAATGCTCACCAAAGATGGGAGTGCTTAGTTGTTTAAGGGGATCTTGCAGACCAGAAGGTGGTTTTAAAACCCAGAATGGACGGGACCAGAAGGAACACAAGAAATGGTGAAACATATACTGTGCTGGGGTGTTTGATCAAAAAAAAGAAGAGAAATTCTGTGTTGGGGAATGAATCATGTGTACTAAAGAAGTTAAACCACAGAATATTATATCTAAGGAAATTAAACTTCTCGGAAGAAACTGACTTCTTACAAGATATGCAGTGTTTGGGAATGAATCATGCTAAAGGACTAGGTTTCAAAGCGACTCATTAGACTTGTTCAAAATACCATTATCTAATGAAACTAGACTTGATTTTCAGAAGGAAAATGAAACTAGGCTTGGTTCTTCAGCTTCTTCGTCTTCTTAAAGGGTCCTAACTCCTAAGCAGATTCAGTTCCGGTCAACAAAGCTTTGGCCGGAGGGATCAAAGCCACAGCGAAGCGTTCGTCCTTGGAGTATTTCTTTCGTAAAGCTCCCTTAGTACTGCTCTCACTCCCTTCTTCTTGTTGCTTCCATTGCTGATACGCCAACAGCTTTGCACAGTCCCTTTTTCATCATTACAACAAGAATGAATATCCAACCACAAATGCAAAACGCATATGATGCAAATGAAAAAAGAAAGGAACTTTCTTACATGAGCTGAGTCTCAGAATAGCCAGTGTGATGCTTGAGAGTGCTGGTCCATATGGGAACTTGGCGGAGAGAAGATCTTGCTGCGTAGATTGCAGAAGCAGCTACCATTGATGGACTGAACATTATCATCGTATCGTAATGCATTACGCCTAACTCAGCCAAATAGTGCACCATATTCTCCATCTGCAAACCAAAACACAACTGAATGTTCAATATGATGAAATGTATAACCATGGAAGAAACTAAAAAAACGCTCTCTTACCTTTTCGTCTGCAATGGAAGCTTTGATGAAACGAGCTAGGAAGACATAATGAGTCGGAACTGTCAAGTACCACTCAAGTGTAGACAGTATTGTCTTCTCCATCACCAGAATCTGTTTGTGACTGTATGCATGGTCTGCAATATCAACTAGATCCTCCACCTGCAAAAGAATTATCTTTTCATTTAGCCGAAGACAAAAAAGAATCAAAACCAGAAGATTCAAAAGTTCTCTGTTTTTATCACCTGTGGTGGCCAAATTTCTTCATACTTGGCCGACATGAGAAGAGCACTGAGACCAACAAGCTGCAGTTCTTTTCGAGGCACTGGCTTAACCGACAAGAACCGATCCAGAATGTTAACAGTGAGGTAAAATGTTTCCGGGTTTAGCTCGAATCGGACATGCACATCAATCAACCACTCCACCAGGATCAGTCTCATCTTTTCATTAATATCAGGCTGAGATGCCATGTAATCTCGTGGCCTCCATTCACTCTGCCAATCCAAATGATAATTTAAGTAAACAAGTTAATACTACAACAAAGCTGCAAGGAAAGATTCATGAATAGTATAGTATACAAACCTCAACAGACTTGTAAAAACTGTAAATATCTTCCACATATTCCACAGCTGCGAGGTCATTCTCAACATCAGCAGAATCGATATCAACAATCTTTTCTTTCTGTTTCTTCTCTAAACCACAAGCAGCCTGAAAAGCAAAAGAAGTTTATTCAGAACAGACCAAAACATTTTCTTACTTCACACTAAAGAATCATCATTTCACAAGGTAAAAAATTACCTTGCTTCTAGCAGTAAGAACAGATGTGTAAGTGGTCGCTTTCTTCTTAGTAGCCTTCTTCTCTCGAGCAGCAACTAAACCAAGTTCTTCATCACTGTCTGAACTTATCTCAATCACGTCTACTACCTTTGGTTTCCCAGCCACTTTCTTCGGCTTTGGTACTGCGTTTCTCTTGACTACAGGTTTCTGCAGATCAAAGACATATACACATATGACATGAGTTTAACAAATCTAACGAAGAAACCTAATTTGTTCACCAAAATACAGGGGAAAAGGAACAAACTTTGAGATTATCCTCCACAAGAAGCGTGGGATTTTGAGATCGTGTACGAGGACGATGATTGATCTTTTCCGGTTCGTTGTTCTTTGGGTAATTTCCTCGAACAACATTACCTATATCACCAAGAACTTGACGGTTTCTTCCTTTCGCTACGTTTTTGCCATCTACCACAACAACATCATCTTCAACACAACAAAACAAAACCAAAGTTAACAACTTTAGATTCAATTTGCAACAATCATCAGCCATATCAAATCAAGAAAATTCCAGTCAAAGCCACGGACTTTATACTTGATTCGCAACATATTCGTTTCGTTGTTCATAGATATAACAAGAACAGAAAGAAACGAACAAAACCCAGATACCAAAATCGAAGATCACAAACTAAACCAAATCAAATTTTGTCCGTAAAAACCTTAAAAAAAGAAAAAGCAAAGATCTTTCTCTTACCCGTGGATTGTTGAGGAACAATCGAACGAGAAGTCATCATCTTAGTGTTCTCTTCTCTTTCTCTCAGACTAAAATCTCAGGTTTGTAGTAGAAAAAGTCTAAGTAGTGGGGGCGTCTTCTATATAGGAGGCTTCTTGAGGACGATGAGCCGTTTTATAAGAAATAAAAACAAAATTAAAGAAAATAAATGAACCCCAACGGTCTGATTGTTTTTGAAAAATTAGAGGTCGTGGGCTTGTTACGGGCCTTACGGCTGTAGAGACACGAAATCGGGCTTTTTCACTATTGGGATTTTGAAGTCACAACGGCCCACTTATTCTTTTTATTGACTGTGAAGGATATAGGAAAAAAAAAAAAAAAAAAGATTTGTGTGAATTAGATTGCTAGTTAAATCCGGTTAGTTAGATGTTGATCTCTGTTTGGTTTACATGGTTTTGAAATGAAAATTGATTTTGGTTCGGTTTGCATTAGAATTAGTACGGTTTAGAGAAAAAAAAACAAAAAAAAAAGTCACTCGAGACTGTTTTGGAAACAAAGCGAGTAGATGTAAAATAAGCATGATTTTGTGGGTTTACCCCTACAGAAATCGACGACACGCGCTCAACGCGAGGTTGGTGCGAGTGGGCGTGGTCTGTAGCGCGTGGCACGAGGTTGGTGCGAGTGGGCGTTTTCTGGTGCGCTCTGATTGGCTAAAAAAATGAAAATAGTAGTGATGCTCCTCCTCTATTATTTTGTTTTTCGTCATTCCTCGGTTATGAAAGTTGTGTGGTTTTAAGATGGAATTGAGTTTATTCTGAGGTTTTTAGTTATTTTGAAATCATTGATTAATGTCACCAAAAAAAATAGAAACTAGATTTTGAGATACTAAAATTTTCATTTTCATTTTGTTCTGCAACCATTGAAAACTAGATTCAGCTGAGCCCCTGAAGAAATCAAAGTGAGTTGAATATTTTTCTATAAATGTGAAAATTGGTAAAAGTTTGTCCTCATTTTGTTAGTTTAATGTTTTCTTGACTTTAGGAGATGAACTTTCAACTGCAAAGATCCCATCACACATTAATCTCACTCTCTTCCGCACATTGCATGGTGTGGTGTAGCTATGGTTCCCACACAATTGTCATATTCATTTACCACAAAGTTCATGAATCATGTTAGAAGTGAATCCTTTTTCTTTCAAATTTAGTCATCTCTCGAGGAACTTTAAAGGTAAAAGAATAAGATGAAGCTTCCTTGGAAATCTCAGCATTGCACTACCTTTGCTTGCAAATCTAGAATCTGGATTTTAAGATACTTACTCCAACACATATTATTATTACAGGCCGGTGCTCTTGTTCATGTTTGCACCAATGGGACTGTTTTGGTGACACATGGAGGTGTTGAAATGGGTCAAGGATTTGCATACAAAGGTTGTGTCATTCCCCTTAGTTCAGTTTTTGTGTCAGAAACAAGCACATACAAGGTACATCTAACTCGGTTACATGCACTCAGTGGACTTTTTGGCCAAGACAAAACTGATATTGTTCTCTCTTATCATTTTTGTGGTCTCTTAATAGGTTCCAAATGCCTCACACACTGTTATTGCTCCCTTGTCGTTTTGATTGCCTCTTAATAGGTTCCTAACGCGTCACCTACTGCTGCTTCTGCGAGCTCTGATATGTATGGTGCTGCAGTTTTAGACGCTGTTGAGCAGATTATAGCTAAATTGGAGCCTGTTGCATCTAAACACAATTTCAACTCCATTCGCTGAGGGTAGCTTTAGAAGAGCTCAAGTGGGGAGATGCAGCTCATACATGGATTTAACCAGGAGCTTTACTCACTTGCAGACCTGGAAACTACAAAATACCTTAAGAAGAAACTTTACTCACAACATTCAGTTTCTCTTCTCAAGGTATGCAACCATAAGAAGAAGCTCTTTGAATTGGTGGCAACAAATTTGAAACTGATGAACCTAAGATTATACTGATGAAGCTCATTTTGCTAGTTTAAAGTTTTCAACTTTTCACCAAAGGTAATTAAGCATTTAACTACATAAATCAAACCCAGTAGTATACTAAAAGACATTAGACAAATGAGAGAGACAGCTTCGATTTTCAGACAGCTTTAGGTTGGATTTGTTCGAAGTCGAAAACCTCAAACATGAGCCGCCGAACATCGGGTTTCCCGTAGATGGTGTAGGCGAGGCCGTGAATGGCTTGTTGGACAGCGGTTGTCGCCGGATTCCTAAGTCTCCGGTTATGTTCATACCGATCATGAACCTCCTCTGAGTATATTATAAAGTTGTGAAGACGTTTTTCTCTAAGATACCGGCCGCAGAATTTGTTCATTAATAGACGTCTATGCTTCTCTTGCAACCACTTCCCTGGTGCGTCCAAGTGCTTCATTAACAAACGTTCAGCCATTGCTATGTCCTGCATGATCCCGAGACGAAAAATCGGGTTAAAAAAAAAGAAAGAAAGAAAAGAACCGTTCTTTTGATCTTTTAAGATGAGAGATCGTTATCCTCACCTGTATCTTCTGTCCTACATATTCCAGCCGCTCAAAACAAAACCGCGGGTGTTCAAACTTATGCTTTGAAGGATGCAAGAAGCAGAGCTGTGTGATTTAAGGTAAGTGAAAAAAGTTTAGAGAAGGAAAGTAACATATCACATGACAAAGCCAGAAGTAATAGCTTTTGTACCTGTAAACCGAGTCCAAGTTCGATGTTTCTTGCTTCAGTTATCTCCTTGATTCTATCATTCATCGTTAAAGGGTATCCGAGGGTCTGCATAACTTTTGGTTTGCTGTCAAAATCCCATATGTTCCCTCTGAAACGATGCATTCCCGGTGGAACACAAGCTCTGAATAGCCTAGGGTGTGCGAATAAAGCATCTTCAGGAGGCTGAAGCAACAGGAGAAAAAATAAAGAAATCACTCTTGTTAGATAGACCAAAGAAGTAGACTGTGATTTTGTTATATCATGCAGTTTTATTTACCTTGTAAGTAGCAATATCTTGCCAACCTAGCTTTTTCCCTTCAAATTCAACAGAAACATAATCTACATCCTCGAGCTGTCTCCTGCTTCGAGGCTGACACTCATCAGCATCTGGATCCATCCCAAACACCTCAAAAAGTACACGATACACTTCCGGCATCCCAAAACATAGATAGATGGCACCAAACAAAGCCCAGAACACAGATCTAGCCAGAACAAAAGAAATTAACATGGATAAGTACATGTCACTTATGAGACATTGGGATGCACAGACTCGTCAAGTTTTCAGTCATTTAATTCAACCAAATGGAAAGCCCAACCTAGATAATTAGCACCAGCTATCACAAAGCCCCTTTCAATCAAATAACTAAACAAATGATGACACACTACAAACATATAAGACAGATCTTATCTAAGATGAGAAACCTTTGAACAGCTAAAAGCTTTCATAGTGAGACTTGGGCTTATCTAAACACAGAATATAGTTCTTGACAGGATCTACTAGTTCCATATACAGCAAAACCAGATATTAACACATATCATTGTTTATTTCCATGAAGCTAAAGTCTCAGCTCAAAGCAACCAAAGTATGGACTAACACTCAAGTGAAATAATCATCATCATTAAAGAAGAGAGAAACTTAATCCAAATGATGACAGACTACAAGCAGATAAGACTGATCATAATCCAAGATGAGAAATCTTTGATCAGCTAAAAGTTCTTGGCGTCATAACAACTCATGGTGGGATTTGGGCTTATCTAAACACAATGTTAGATACATAGCAAGTTCTTGAGAGAATGGAACAACATCTAGTAGTTCCATTAAAGCTAAAAAAACTCAGTTCAAAGCAAACAAACTATGGACTAATACTCAACTGAAATAATCATCATTGTCAAAGAAGAGAAACTTACTTAACCGGTGGCTCACGCTCTTTCCTAATCAACTTATCCATATCATCATAAGGAAAGATGAGATTTTGCAAGCTCGCTGCTTTAATCCATTTCGGGAGATACCTCTTCCCAATCAAAGCAAACACTCTCTCCCTCATAGGTCCCGGAGATTCCCTCGGATACCTCTGCAAGAAAAACTCCGTAAGAGCAAGCTCAAGCACATACTGACCCAGAAACCAAAGCCTCGAGTGCCCATTCTTCACATGCCTCGCACGTGCTCTATCACAAGACGGATGCTGGAAAGCAAGATAGAGCAACGTATCAAAGTGTTTCGCCGGATTATCATCTCCTAAACTCTCTGAAGGTTCCAGAGAATACCCTAAAGCTTGTTTAACTTCAAGAAGATACTCATCGATCCATGTTTTATCAGCGTTGTTAAGCTTTGACGATGGAAGACAAGAGCTAAGTAAAGGAAACGACTTCAGAGACAATTGTGGACTATTGAGGAATCTCTCAGCTAATTTCTTATCGTCTAATGGTGGCCTTAAGATGAATCGTTTAGGAGGAACCTTTTTCTTCGGTCCTGTCGCTGTTTTACGCTGTGCTAGCTCTTTGAGGAGACGTTGAGGGCTGTCTCGTGGAAGACCTTGAGTCTCCGCCGTCACGGAAGCGCAAATTCGGAGATTTTGGAATCTGGATTTTGTGAGAATCGATTGGGTTTTAGATGGGAACTGAGAAATTGAAGATGAAAATGAGATTTCTGGTGCTGAAGATGAACAAATGCGAAGGAGAGAAGAAGATGGAGATGAAGAACAAAGCTCCATTGCTTCTTTAGACTGTTACTATCAAACAAAAATTAAGAATCAAATCATCCAATTCGACTCGAGAACACGCAAAAGACACGATTTTTGCAGCAGTAGAAGAAAATGGTAACGAAGAAGATTGCAGAGTTCCATGGATAAGGTCATGGCGGGGAGATTTTTCTAATGGATCATGGTTTCAGTGTAAATCATTCAGGCCCGTAAAAGCCTATTATAAAGCCCAATAATATAGCAAGACCCGTAAGACATTGTAGTATGAAATGATCATCATTAATATAGCTTAGACTTAGATTATTTCACATTCAAAATTCAAAGATGCTCAAATCTATATGTGGATCTCTGTTACGTTGGATACTTTTCTATAGCATGCATTCAAAATCTATATTATTTTGCTTGTATAAATTGTATTGTATTGCAGCATGAATTATCATATGTAATACGTAATCATGACAATAGACTATAGATATAATCATATAATCTATGATACTTTATATATAAATATGTCACACTTTGCAGGAAAAAGATTCCTTTTGTGTTGGTCTTTTTTCTTTAAATCACGTGGCACATGTTAATCCGATTTGCATTATTTAGAAAAATTATAGAAAACGTACAAGTCATCCTATATTGGTCTTTCTTACAACTATTTGTTTTATTTAAGTACAAACATTATATTGTTTACTGTTTCATGGTCAAGAGTCTCTACGCGTGTTATCTAAGTAATCTAATGAATTGGTAAAATTAAATCTAAATTAGATTATAGTATTTTGTAAACGATTTGAAAGAATGAGAATCCAATTATAGAATTCAAAACACTATTATATTATATATTAAACATATTGGAAAGGGTTGACAAAAGAAAAACATACCGGAAATGAGATCCTCTCTTTCTAAGTAATTATTGGCGTTATAACTTTCATCATAAATCATAAGCACGGCTTATAGGTATACATGTCACTGAAACTTGTATCAAAACATGTAACTAACAAATATCATTAGTTATTGTATATATATAAACAAAAATGCTATGACAGGAAGCAATCTAAAGACTATACTCATTAACGAATTAGGTTCTACAATTACACTCGATCACATAAATTTCTGTTTTATATTTATTACAAACCCATGTATGTGTAGAGTCTATAGTTTAATAGTGTTTAATTAAAATTTATCACAAACCCATGTATGTGTAGAGTTTAATAGAGAAGGAAAATTTTAGTGAATCGCTAAGGTAATGACAAGATACAATGATACATGCATTCTAAGTAACTCCATGCGAAACGATCCTAATATTGACTTACAAACATATAGCATTTTGGCTGTAGTATATTTAATAATGTTGTAGGACACAACATGTAGATTAATTGATTAAAGACAACGTGCATGTCTCTTTTTTTTCTCTATGATGCGGGCCTTTTAGCAGAGGAATGCTACAGACATGTAAAGTTTTGATAAAATTGAATAATTAGCTAATTATGGCCTGACTTGTTTAACCTCTATATCCAGAATGAACATTATATTGAAAACTGATCTTTCCACAACTATATATGTAATATAGTTTTTTTTGTTTTGTTGCATTCTGATCTCGTCATTCTGATGTAATATAGATCCTTGCCATCATAAAAAAAAATGGTAATCGATTTTTAGTTAAGTATGAAGTTGTCCTCTTAGTTTAAAATTACAGTCAGCGCAAATGAATTATCTTCCCAGAAATCAATTAATTTTCTTGCATTTTAAAAAGCCAGACATAAAGTTTTGACTGATTAAGACATACATGTATATATATGGTTAAATGATTTATCATTTTTCTCGATCGATTGGATAAAGGACATGGTTTTCTTAGAAAAGAATATAAGATAAATGACAAATAACAGAAAGAAGCGTGATTGCCTTTACTTGCATGCAGATGCAGTAGTCTCCCATTTTGAATGACTGCTCTAAACTCTTAAAGTATAACTATTCTCGTCAACTAAAGTTTTTGTTTCTTTTTTAAACGTCAACTAAAGTCTATATCAATAACAATAATTTATCGCCTAACCAGTAACCATAGATAAAGAAAACTTTAAATCTAGAAACCATTAGCTTCTGAAACAAAGTAAAACAGCCCTTAATAAAGCCATGACCATGTCAACTGTTTCGGACCATGTGTAGTGTACGTAGTAAACATTTAAATTGATAATGAAATAGCAAGACGCAAATGGACGTTTGTAAAAATTGTATGGTTGGTAAAAAAGACATGAGGCTATATATGAATTTCTGTCATTAAATCAGCTTTAGGTATTACTTGTTAGGATTAAGGTTATCGTAGTTGATTAGACTAATTAACTAATATATGAACCAAAAAAGTATAATAGTCAGGAGTAGTAGTTGAGATTTCAAAAAGATTCAAGGTGGCCATAACACAAATATTATTCGCAATGACAAGTGAAGCATCGTTTTCACTTTTCAACTTATCCCTCTCAATCCCCACCACCACCACTCTCTATTCCCTCATATAGATAGATCATCCTAGTGATCATATACACACACAAACATTGATAGAGAACAAAACGAAATTGGAAAAATTCATTTTAAATTTTAAAAATACAAAAATAATGGAATTGGAAAAAGTCTTTTTTTTGTAAATACTAATCAAATATTTTAAAATTAACAAAAAATTCAATAGTAAAAAAAAGCCATCAAAAAATGATGTCAACAATTAGATAAGTATTTAGTCTTTTTCTCTTTTAAAAAATGATATGCAAGCTGGCCGGCGCTACTTGTGCGCACACATAAAAGCATATATATAAGATCCCTCACTCGATTCATGTAATTATACACATATAGAGAGATTGAGTGAAAATATTTTTTTTTAAATGGTTGTGGTGAACAAAACGAATCTCTTATTGCTTCTTCTCTCTCTATGTCTCACCCTCGACCTCTCCTCCGCACAACTCCGCCGTAACTTCTACGCCGGAAGTTGTCCTAACGTCGAACAAATCGTTAGAAACGCCGTACAGAAAAAAGTCCAACAAACTTTCACCACCATTCCCGCCACTCTACGCCTCTATTTCCATGATTGTTTCGTCAATGTAAAACATATTTTTTATTGATATTATTTTCTTGCGTAAAATTATCCATTATTTGGTCTAAATAATTGATTAATATTCATAGGGGTGTGATGCATCAGTGATGATAGCGTCAACAAATAATAATAAGGCGGAGAAGGATCATGAGGAAAATTTATCGTTGGCCGGAGATGGATTCGACACCGTCATTAAAGCTAAAGAAGCTCTCGATGCCGTCCCAAATTGTCGTAACAAAGTTTCATGCGCTGATATTCTCACGATGGCCACTCGTGACGTCGTTAATCTTGTTAGTAACTCAAGCTTATTTATTCTATTAAATTAAAACATTAGTATAAGTTATTACATTAAATTCAATATAGGCGGGTGGACCACAATACGACGTGGAATTGGGAAGGCTAGATGGACTATCATCAACAGCGGCTAGCGTCGGAGGGAAGTTGCCGCATCCGACCGACGATGTCAATAAACTCACTTCACTCTTCGCCAAAAACGGCCTTAGCCTTAACGACATGATCGCTCTCTCCGGTAAGATTTGAACTACTTCTCGATCATAAATAGTATCATTCGAACCAAACTAATAGCTATGTGATTTAATATTCCGGTTTAGCTAACTGGATATCGGACCCGAATTTGATTAGTATTTAAGTTGGTTTATATATACCCGAATTTGATTAGTATTTAAGTTGGTTTATATTTCCGGTCCTAATTTAGATTTCGTTTGATCTTAAACATCTCAGGGGCACACACATTAGGATTCGCGCATTGCACAAAAGTGTTCAATCGGATATACACTTTCAACAAGACAACTAAAGTGGATCCCACGGTTAACAAAGATTACGTGACAGAGCTAAAAGCGTCGTGTCCTCGAAACATAGATCCAAGAGTGGCTATTAACATGGACCCAACAACACCAAGACAATTCGACAACGTTTACTACAAAAACTTGCAACAAGGGAAAGGATTGTTCACGTCGGATCAAGTCTTATTCACGGATCGTCGGTCAAAGCCAACCGTTGACTTATGGGCTAATAATGGACAGTTGTTTAATCAAGCTTTTATTAACTCGATGATCAAGCTTGGTCGTGTTGGTGTTAAAACTGGTAGTAATGGTAATATCCGTCGTGATTGTGGAGCTTTTAATTGATTTAAATATATCTGTATTAGATTTTGTTTATTGTATTTGGGTATAGGATGGGTCATGGGTCTCATAAAGCTGGTTCAGCTAAATTGAAAATTGTAATAAATCTCTGTCTTGGGTTTCAGTTTGCAAAACCTAAACTGTAATTATAGAGTGGAGGAAATAAGAAGTATCGTATAATATTTATCAAGGGATAAATACAGGCCATCCATTATGGGCCGCGTAAGAGCCAATGCCAAATTTTAAGAATTTTCTTAAACAAATTATTATGAAAAAGGACCAAGAATGCTGGATGCTCCTACATACATATAAAGTTTTGATAAAATTAAAATAATTAACGTCTATATCCAGAATAAAGTCAATGAGCATTATATATCCAAAACTGATCTTTCCACAACTATACAATATGGATGTGTTTTTTTTTTCTTTTGGTTGCATTCTGATATGTTCCTTCCTCTTGTCTGCAGCGATTACTTGTTATTTTGGGTTATTCGTGGAAATACAATTCAACCATTTGTTTTGAACGTGTAAGATAAGTAATATATGGTTAAATTATTTACCATTTTTCTCAATCGATTAGACAAAGGACCTGGTGTTATTAGAATATAATATAAATGACAAACAACAGAAAGAAGCGTGATTGCCCTTACTTAGATTTTTTTGGACAAACCCATACTTAGATTAGATGCAAGAGTAGCCCTTTTTGAATGACTGTAATCTTGTCAACTAAAGTTTTTGTTTCTTTTTAAAACGTCAACTAAAGTCCATATCAATAGCTAATCGCCTAATCATAGATAAAAACTTTAAAATCTATATTAAACCATTAGCTTCTGAAATAAAGTAAAACAGCCCTAAATAAAACCATGACCATGTCAACTAATTCGGACGACCATGTGTCCATGTGTAGCTTTTCTTTTCTAGAACTACGAGATCCAAAATTAAGCAGTGTTTCATAACGAAATAACTACCGAATGTAATGAATTTGATGGATAGATGATCATGTTATTTTCTTAAGATAAAGGTGTCCAGAAGAAATTAATAAATATCTTAATTGTTCAAAAAGTGTTACATTTTTGCCATCAAAATAGAAAAATGATGATGAAATAGCGCTAGACGCAAATCGGAATTTTGTAAAAAAATGGTATGGTAAGTAACAAGAATATGAGAGAGAGAGACTATATGAAGTCCTTCTATCATCTTTAGTTGTTACTTGTTAAGATTGAGGTTACCGTAGTTGATTAGACTAATTAATATTAGTTGATCCAAAAAAGTATGATATTCAGGAGTAGTGTAGAGATTTCGGAAAGATTCAAGGTGACCATTACACAATACTTAAATACTATTCGCAATGACAAGTGAAGCATCGTTATCAACTTCTCCCTCTCAATCCCCACCACCACTCTCTATTACCTCATATAGATAGATCATCCTAGTGATCATACACACAACATTGATAGCGAACACCAATAGTATGCTATATTCACAACAAAACAAAAATGGACTAATTCATTTGTTTTTTTGAAGTAAAGGAATTGAACAATAATTATTTTATTTTTTTTGGGAAATACTATTCAAGTATTTGAAATTAGAAAAGTATTTAGTCTTTTTCTCTTTAAAATATGAATGCAAGCTGGCCGCTGGCCGGCACACACAGCACAAAGCATGTATATAAGATCTCTCACTCCATTTATGTAATTATACATATAAAGAGAAATTGTTTTTTTTTTTTAAATGGTTGTGATGAACAAAACGAATCTCTTGTTGCTTATTCTCTCTCTTTTTCTCGCCATCAACCTCTCCTCCGCTCAACTCCGCGGCGACTTCTACGCCGGAACTTGTCCGAACGTCGAGCAAATCGTCAGAAACGCCGTACAGAAAAAAATCCAACAAACTTTCACCACCATTCCCGCCACTCTACGCCTCTATTTCCATGATTGTTTCGTCAATGTAAAACAATCTTTTCTTTGATAAAAAATGATTTCTAGCGAACTATATTTTATAATTTTCGGTAATTTATTTTATTATTATCATAGGGATGTGATGCATCAGTGATGATAGCGTCGACAAATACTAATAAGGCGGAGAAGGATCATGAGGATAATTTATCGTTGGCCGGAGATGGATTCGACACCGTCATTAAAGCTAAAGAAGCTGTTGACGCCGTCCCAAATTGTCGTAACAAAGTTTCTTGCGCTGATATTCTCACGATGGCCACTCGTGACGTCGTTAATCTTGTTAGTAACTCCCTCCATATTTATATATTATAATGTTTTATTTTAATATAAAAACATTAGTGTAAGTTATTACATTAAATTCAAAATAGGCGGGTGGACCACAATACGCCGTAGAATTGGGAAGGCGAGATGGACTTTCGTCGTCGGCTTCTAGCGTCACAGGGAAGCTACCCAAACCGACCTTTGATCTCAACCAACTCAATGCACTTTTCGCAGAAAACGGTCTTAGCCCTAATGACATGATCGCTCTCTCCGGTAAGATGATTTGAACTAGTTCTTGATCAAGAATAGTATCATTCGGACCAAACAAATTAGCTGTATGCCATGTTGTTAGCGGTTTATATTTCCGGTCCAAATTTAGATTTCGTTTGCTCTTAAACATCTCAGGGGCACACACATTAGGATTCGCGCATTGCACAAAAGTTTTCAATCGGCTATACAATTTCAACAAGACAAATAACGTGGATCCCACGATTAACAAAGATTACGTGACAGAGCTAAAAGCGTCGTGTCCTCAAAACATAGATCCAAGAGTGGCTATTAACATGGATCCCAATACACCAAGACAATTCGACAACGTTTACTACAAAAACTTGCAACAAGGGAAAGGATTGTTCACGTCTGATCAAGTCTTATTCACCGATAGTCGGTCAAAGCCAACCGTTGACTTATGGGCTAATAATGGACAGTTGTTTAATCAAGCTTTTATTAGCTCGATGATCAAGCTTGGTCGTGTTGGTGTTAAAACTGGTAGTAATGGTAATATTCGTCGTGATTGCGGAGCTTTCAATTAATTTAAATATATCTGTTTAAGATATTGTTTATTTGCACTCATTTGTATTGGGATTTGGGAATGGGATGGGTCTCATGAAGCTGGTTCAGCTAAAATGTAATAATTCTGGTTTTGGGTTTTAGTTTGCTATATATCGCAAAACTAAATTGTAGATATGGAGTGGCAAAAAGGAAATAATATACATGATTAGTCCCAATGGGCAATGACAATACTTTGTATAGTAAGTTGGATCATGAGTCATGACTTTATATTTGTGTAAAATGTCAATCATCTATTATTTCATAAGAATGTAAGTAGACATAATTAATCTTTGTGCTGAGAAATATAACAAAATTACATTTTACTTACAAAATTATCAAACGTATTGTCAAAAAGAACTAACACAAAATATAGTTTCTAATTCATATAATATCAACTTCCGAGTTTCAACGTTTTTGTATCTTTCTTGGGATATAACATATAAGGCCCAAACCGAGGCCCATACCATAATAAAGTAAGGAAAGCAATGGCTTTCTTTTGGGCATGTTGTATTTTCCTTATAACAATCTTTTGTAGCTGCTAGGCCCTTTGGCAACAGGCCCTTTTTGGAAACAATATTAGTTTTCGCTTTTGAAAAATGAGAATTTGTTATGTGTAACCGTAGTTTATCCAGAGATTATAGTGGCATACTGATGCCTATTTGGCTGCGTGAATCCAAAACTAGGCTATAATGATTCACAGAGACAGAGCCACAGTGGCATAAGCATTTTAAACTTAAATCCAAAATACATCAATAAATCGTCAATCAAGTTATGGTGTTACCATTTTACTAGTAGTGGCTTAACTTAAAAAATTTTAAGGGGCACACAAGCCCTAGAGATTAATTGATCCAACCAAGTTCGACTTCACCGACTACTTTTGACAACAATTAGAACAGCTAAAAGACACTCTTTTCGAATTTGGAAAATCTAATATTTTTGCTTAAAACTATTTTAATGAATTATCATCACTAATGATTAGTGACTACTTCTTTTAGTTGCTAAACTATATTAATACGTTAGAATTATCATAAAGTTTGAAAAAGTAAAAAATATAGCAAAAAATGAGCAAAACATAAACAAAATATTATCAACAAAAATAATTATATATTCAAATTTTTAACAATGAACAAAAAAACATTATGATTATTGATTATCAATTACATTAAAAATTACACGAACACACACGGTGGGAGGGATTCACTGTTCAAAAAATTTTCACTGCATCTACAAGAAATCAACGGTCAATAACTCGACAATTAACCTGATGTTTGCGACACCGAAAAAGTTCGTCTTTATGGATATTTTCAGGACTTCGACAACGCATACTATCGTAATTTGGAAGAGTGAAAAGGAGTTTTGGACTCCGATCAAGTTCTATACACCGCCCCGCGCTCACCACCATTAGTTGAAGAACTGGCCAGTAATGGTTAGGTTTTCGAAAGAGTTTTCGCACGCTCAATGATTAAGTTGGACAGAATCGGCGTGAAAACGGGCCGCAACAGCAATATCTGCCATCTTTGTGACGCCTTTAATTAGTTGTAACTTGTGCTGGGCGTTGAAAGCCCATTCTATAATACTATAATGTTATTAAGACATGCAGTAATGAAAATCTTCATTTAAAAAAAAAGAACCTAAACTCTTCACTTCTCGTGGCCCATGGGTTCGTTTTCGTTGAAAGATTTTGAATCACGTATGACGTGAATGGAGTGGTCGAGAGGTCCCGGTTTTTTTTTTTATTAGATCGTGTAAGTTTTTTTTTTTTGTTTATGTTGCAATTTTGAGGGTAGTGTTTTATTGCTTAGTCTAATATCACAAACGAAGTCGTTTTAATAGTTTAGAAAGTATATAAACAAATCGATATCATCTGAAACAGTCCCAATAGAAAATTAACTTTCTTTGTAGAATAATCAAGATGTTTACGAACTTACTAATTGCAAACATTCGCGATTAACTTACATCGTTAGGATTTGCATCAAATGAAGTAAAGTTACCCCAAGATTAATATCATTATCATTATTATTTAAAATACTTAAATTTCCACGATGCAAATATATCGATAACGTTATTAAAAAAAGTAACCGCATGATATATTCTCTTTCGTATGATACTAAGGCTCCGAAAATGGTGATTGCGTTTTGCGTTACGGGAGAAGTGCGGTGCGGTTCAAATAATAACGAAAATACATAGATACATATGTATATGTACAAATTTTAATACTGTTACATCACTATTGCGGTACGGTTTTAAATGCGGTTTTGGTTAGCATTCACAGCCTAATTACTAAAGGCTTGAGAAAAAGATGGTCATCTTTTAAAATCCATTAATTGGCCACATTTTAATATTTCAATATATTATTTTAATAAAATAAATAAATTTATTATATATTGAGAAATACTTTAGAATAACACTGTATCTTTGGAGACATCCGATAAACTTTAGAATAACATTAAAATAAGTTATATGGATAATTACAGCATATAATCAACTAACTTTTAAAATTAGCATTAATAAATTTACAAAATAAATATTTTCTTATCCTATTTAATTAAAAAAATAAAAATAAAAAATTAATTAAATATTAAATCTCAATTATAATACGACTCATGAAATATTAATTCATTTGTGTTATTTTAAAAAACTTTATAGCTTATGTGATAAAAGATAACAAAAATTATTTTTGTGTCATTTGCGCAAATTGCCAAAAAAAATAGGTTTGACTGATGCAGAGAAATGGCTATTTGCATTATCCAAAAGCCGTCTTATCCATGAAGACCAAAATTTCGGTGTATTATTCATGTAAAAATTACTGTATTGATATAAAATATTGGCAAATATCGTACTAATGTCACCTGGAAATTTGGAATCCCTCGGAAGCTAATTTATCGATTTGCTTCTTCACAAATCAAGTGTCAACTCTTTATAGGATTTTATTCGTATTTAGGATCTTTATATTTCATGTGATCTGCTCAGTGGGAAAAAATAAAAACAAGTACAAAACACACGGTTGGAACTGTAGAGCGGGGATGTTACAGGAGCTATAGGCATTTTCCTTCATTCTCAATTTCTAGATTTTTCTTACTGCATTAGGATGGTGGTAGTAGCTAACTTATGGAAATTATGTGATATTTTCAGTTATTGTCGCGTTACTATCGTTTTACTCTATTAGTATGAATCAGATAAGGCCTAATTAGTTTTCTACACACAGAGTCCATTAGTGGCTGAATGTTGATCCAATTTTCACGAATATCATATATGATCAGTTCTTAATATTGTAGAAGATACACTATGTGTGATATGTCCTCTTTAAATGAGTTTCCCTGATAATTTATAATATTTGAATAGTTAAGCTTGGAAAAAAAAACATACACACCATATGTTAGCAATGAAACAATTCTCAACAGATTATTTATTCTCATCGGCAAAATATATATCCCCAAAATTTTATCATATTTCTCGATAGAGAAAAATCATTAACTAAATATCCATTCCCACTCAAAACCCTAAAAAAGAGAGCCTCAAAATCTTTGAGTGTTTTGCGTCGTCGGTTTTAAACAAAAAGGTTCAATAACTTTTTCTCTCCTTTGTTTCTTTTTTGTTTATTATCTCCTCTCATCCCATTTTCCCAACACGACGTCGTTACAGATTCCTCCGATGGACTTCCCGGACGATCACCCTTAACCACCTTACAAAACGACGACGGAGGAAGAAAAGGAACCGGTACAGCCGGAGCGGTTAGGGTTAAACCGTGGTTCACTTGGAGATCAAGATCCGAATCGGACTTCAATCGTTTTCGGTTAACCAGAGAGTCTTTCATCTCCGTCGTGGATCTGGAGGTGGAGAAGCGACAATGGTGGGTTTGGTTTCTTGAAACGTCTTGATGCCAAATCTCTGAAGACTCATCACAGGAGATCATCAACGACGGAGATTCAAGAAGATCTGATATCGGTCGTAAAGTTCCGCCGCGAAGAACAGTCTCAACCGCCGCTTGGCATACGTGCCAGTTCCTGGTCCACAACATACCAACCGCTCCGTTAACCGGATTCACCGTTCTCCCACACGCTTCAAACAACAACGACTGAAACAAAGCTGAACAAACCAAAACATAAAAATCAATTTAAAATCAAAAACATTAAAAGTTGTATAGATCCGTAGAGTTTGTAACCTAATGGTTATGTTATATATTCGAATAGAAATAGATAGTATAGTGATAAAAAGAAGTTGTACCAGGACGTTGGAGTTCAGGTACGGAGGAGATGAAAGACATGAGACCAGCACGACCAAAGAATTTAGCGACGAAGACGGTGGCGTGGCCTTGTGACTCGGCGGATTCGATCCATTGAAGGCAAGGACGAAGGATGCATGTTTCACTGCAACCTTTTCGAAGAACTCTACATCCATTGCAACTCATTTCTTTTCCGAAATTTGAAAAAGAAATATATCCAATATTTTGGGAAACTCTACTTGTTAAAACAAAAACTGAAAAGTGTCGATTTAATTCGGGTTTGAGAGCATGCAAATAGGTTTTGATTGAAGAAGGGAAAGAGAAAACAAGTTTCAAGAAGATGAGAGAAGATAGTATGAGATTTATAGAGGGGAGTGAATAATAAAGAGAGTGTGCCAACTTGTGTTTCTTTTTTATTCCTTTGTCCTTTCTTTTCCATTATTTCTAATTAAAAAACCATGTGTATTAATTATTTGAAATTTATTATGGGGAAGACAGAAACTCAAAGGAGATTGAGATAACATTTTGAAAAGTTAAAATACTTATGTGAATAAAGAATGGGTCATATTGACACAAATAAACTAGTTTTTCGATCATTAATTCAAACTTGAGTTGATTTATAAGTTGCTGGTTTCAATTTTATTGGTGTGTAGAAAATGTAAAAAGAGAGAAAGTGAGGACGAAAGGACAGGACAGAGTTAGGGAGGGATTCCAAAGGTATTGGCGTTGGGGGAAGAGAGAGAAAGAGAGCGTTTCCGTTTCTCCGCGAACACTTGTCGCTGACTCAGACTCCTCTTATATTAGTATTACTTTCTTCTTTTAAGTTAAAGTATTAAAGATGTGTACTCTTCTCTTTTTTATAAGAGTACGTACTATATAATGAAAACAAAGCTGAATTTGGGATTTGATAAGTTATAGACAAATCTTACGTCAGGAGACGATGGGGTGCACGTGGATTAGAGGAAATTATTGGTTCAGAGTTGTTTGTATTTTTATGGGATGTTTAGGATTTTAGTATAGAAAAATGAAAACTAGGTTATTGGTAGTTATTGTGTGTTACTTGATGATGCTAATCTTCGGGTGGTGAATGAATCACATTTTTTTAGGGTTTAATCATTTGGAGGGAATTATTGATACAAAAAGATACTGAAATCAATAAGCAAATCATAAGAGGACAATGTGTTAAAAGAAAGTAAAAAAAAGAGAGGACCAAATGTTGTGCGTATCTTGCTACGTATTCTTCTTCTAGTATTCTCTAGCTAGTAGCTAGACACACAATAAGACCACCCTAATACAAATTTGAAATCACTGTTTTATGTCTCAACTTTAAACGTTTGTTATTAAATGTTAACGATGTTCGTAAAGAGGGGCATACATGAGCAATATCCACGATTGCCTAACTGTGTAAAACTTGCGTCAATGTACTTCACATTCCTCCAATCACTTTGGAAATGTAAAATGATTATCAATAAATAACTAGAGAGGAACGTGGTGTTCATGAGTCATGTCCTCGTCGTCTTCCACAAACGCATGTGTCTCCATAGGTATAAATCAGAATTGATATAGTACAAAAAAGACTCTTAACTTATTATATATTGAGTGTTTGACTCTACGTACCTACGACACAACATAAGTATTTGCAATCTCTTGGAACTACAAAAGCCGTTATTGACTTATTGGCCCTTCGCCATATTCAAAGGTTCTTCTCTATGCGTGCGCCTTTCCCTTTCTCGTACGTATATATAGGAGTATAGTTTTTAAAACATTTTTTTTCTGTCGTCGTCTATTTTTTAAAACATTTATTTATCTGCGGCGTAGAGAAAATGTAAAAGGGAAAGTGATTTGCAAATTTCTCAGTGGCGAATTTACAAAACTTCTGACCTAATAAGAGAAATTTCTAGCTCACATCATCTTCCACACTTTGTCGGAATAGGTCTCAAACTACTAAAAGTATTACAATTATTCATTTATAAATACGATATTTCTACCTGCAAAGCAAATGATAATTTAATGGACTAGTGAGTATTGACACTGGTTCAGTATTTGGTTGATATTTTGGTTTAATGTAGAAAATACGAAAGAAGAAGAAGAAAACAGAATAGTGATGTAATGGACTGATCATTTAACTTAGATAACGATTTCATAAAATAATAGCAATTCCAAAATTTGAGAAAATTATCAATCAACTACTACATGTATTTCTTTTTTCTAATGGTCAGGATTCAGGAAGAAAATCTGGAAGTGTATCTTCGCTTTCTGCTTTACGATTGATTAAATATATAACATTTCGAAGAGTTTTCTACTAACTGTTGGCAACAGTCTGTTGCTGTCGGTTCCGACGTTGCAAACTTATCCAAAACAGCATTTAGTTCTGTGTACCGTACAGTTGAACTCGCTGGATTGTAACATGCAAAGTTACAATCATTTTTTTTTTTAATTCGCCTGATATATGACCTGATTAGATTTTAGTTTTTCATAGAAATTTAAACACTAATCTCATCATTTTCAAACTAATTAATAACACTAGCTTACGAGACTCCGGAATCCAAACTTTTCTTTCTTTCATATTTTCTTACTCCCACAACAATATCACCACCATTTCTCCTCGTACTGTTTTGTATTTTATCTCATTTAACTTTATCATCTTTAACCCTTTATCAACCATGCCAAATTGCAAAATATTTTTTTGTTTTGTTTTTGTTGTTATCCCATTTCAGTTGTCAATTAGAAGCAATGATACAACACCTTTCATTCAATAAATAAACAAAATTTGATGGTAGCCACCAAAATAAAACTTGATGACGCCAAGCGTGTAAGCCACAACCACGAAAAAAACCCAACAAATAAACATAAATGAAATTAAGTCAAATGAAGATTCGATTAGATTTTTTGGACAAAATCTGTCGGATGCTTATTCATAGCATCTCCTCTGTTACAGCAAGAATGAGGAAGTACGGATCAAAGAGTGTTTGAATGGTTGACCTGAAGAAGGAGAAGCAATTGAGCTTAAGACTCTCTGATTCTTTTCATAACATAAGTCAAGAAAATGTCATTTTCAACTTTTTGGTCATGCATGCATTGCCACACACAGAGGGAGACACATGTCTTTTGATACTATCCACTTGGTTCAGAAAAAAACAAAAAGTCACACTTTTTGAAAAAGTGAAAACGTCTCAAGATATGGTGAAATCTGCAATCTTTTTTTACTGTCTTTTTGTTATGATAGATAAGGAATCTGCAAGAACCAATGATCACTCTTTTCACTGTATCAAGGACAAAAGAAAGAGAGAAAACAAAAGAGTTATACAGAGAGAAAACGTGAATAGAGAGATCACTGTACTTATTGGGTTTTGATCTTTGATGGCTCCACTGAGTCCAAGAGTAGTGGTGAAGGTGGATTTGAAGAAGAAGCCATGGCAGCAGGACCAGCCATTGCACAATAGATGGCATCCGGAGATACCACCAGTAGCAGAGGTCAAGGCTGGTGAGTTTTTCCGGGTAGAAATGATTGATGCAATGGGAGGTGTTATCAAAGACAATGACTCTGCAAGCGATATCAAGAACCTAGTCCTAACTACTGTAAGTGGGTTTTGTGAGAAACATGTGAAAAATCAATAATGAAACAATGAGTTTACTTTTAAAGAAAAACAACTTTTGGTGATATATTGTACAGACTCATCACCTAAGTGGGCCGATTAGGGTTGTAGATGAGGAAGGTGTTGCAGCTAAAGCAGGTGATCTTCTTGCTGTTGAGATATGCAACTTGGGTCCTCTTCCAGGAGATGAATGGGGATTCACTGGTTCGTTTGATAGAGAGAATGGTGGCGGTTTCTTGACTGACCATTTCCCTTGTGCGACCAAAGCTATTTGGTACTTTGAAGGGATCTATGCCTACTCTCCTCAGATTCCTGGTAAGAAGAAAACAATTCAATGTCTTCTATCAAGAAACTTAGTAGCATAACCATGTAGCTTTCCTTGTTATGATTCGTTCTGTTGAATATTCAAATGCTAATATTACCCCATCATGGCAGGAGTACGATTTCCGGGTTTGACACACCCAGGAGTCATTGGCACTGCACCATCGAATGAACTCTTGAGAATATGGAATGATAGGGAAAGACAATTAGAAGAAAGTGGTGTTGAGTCCCTAACACTATGTGAGGTAGTGCATCAGCGGCCATTAGCATGCCTACCAACAACTAAAGGATGTCTCCTCGGGAATGTACGCTATTTTCTGATGCTATAACAAAGTTTTTGAACTGTATAAATAGTGCTTACCTCTGAATTCCCAGGGATTCTTACATAATCCTCTTGTAGATTGAAGAAGGAACACCAGAATGGGAAAGGATTGCAAACGAGGCTGCGAGGACAATACCAGGAAGAGAAAACGGAGGAAACTGTGACATTAAAAACCTAAGCAGAGGCTCTAAAATATATCTTCCAGTATTTGTTGAAGGGGCTAATCTAAGCACAGGAGACATGCATTTCTCACAAGGTGATGGTGAGATCTCGTTCTGCGGAGCCATCGAGATGAGTGGATTTCTAGAACTCAAGTATATAACAAATAAGTTCTCTCGACTATGCATTCTCAGATGTTCTTGTATTTGTGCAGCGTATTATAAACAATTCTGACCAGATACCATGTTGTAACTCCTTAATAGGTGTGAAATCATAAGAAATGGGATGCAAGAGTACCTTACGCCAATGGGACCTACCCCTCTCCATGTAAACCCAATCTTTGAGATAGGACCAGTGGAACCGAGGTTCTCAGAGTGGCTTGTCTTCGAAGGTATCAGTGTCGATGAGAGCGGAAAACAGCATTACCTAGATGCAACAGTTGCTTACAAACGGGCAGTTCTCAACGCCATAGACTATCTTTTCAAATTTGGTTACTCAAAAGAACAGGTACTTGTCTTTGCAGCTTGATGTTTCTTCCAGAATCTAGTTGATCACACACCAAACATCCATAAATTAAAACTACAAAGACAGAAGTGATCAAGAGAATATGGTGTGAACAGGTGTACCTCTTACTCTCATGTTGTCCATGTGAAGGAAGACTATCTGGGATAGTTGATTCTCCGAATGCCGTTGCTACACTAGCAATACCTACAGCCATCTTTGATCAGGTATCAATTTTGCCCCTCTGTTCTTTGCATAAGTCAAAAAGCTTCTGTATAAACCTCTTGAGTTTACTCTGTTCTTCACCCTCGTCTCTCAATAATTTGTTAGCAACTGAAAAGATAGGAATGCAAATATGTTAATTGCGTTTGTATGTTAATGCAGGATATTAGGCCAAAGAATCGGAAGGTTCCAGTAGGACCTCGGGTTGTGAGGAAACCAGATGTACTGAAGAGCACATATGATGGAAAGCTTCCAATTACAAAGAATCCAAGTTCTTCCTCTTAGCTTCTACAAAAAAATTAAAATTAAAATTTAGAAGCTAATACCAAGATTGTATAATCAAGCATATGTTCCAATAATAAAGCAATAACTTGGTGTTTTCTTTAGTTGGCGTCTTGGAGATTCCACATAAAGCAACTCACGAAACGAGAAAGCACACAAAGGGTTAAATTTGCACCATTCACCGAGTAAATCCAAGATCTTCGACATAATATAGACAAGCAACTCTCTAGATAGTATAATCAGAAATGTTTAAAGAGAGAAATGGTTTTTTTTTGTTGGTTGCAAATTCCAAAATCAAGAAACTATAGAAATTGGAAGGTAAATGATATGCGTCCTTAATCTATATGCACTATCTACAGATTCTGTCTCAAAAATAGCTTACTTTGAATTGCAAAACTGCGCAATTACTAAGTCGAATGTAATATTCCTCTCTCCGGACATTAGAAAGACCTTATTCAGAACATAAGTTAAGAAAATGTCATTTTCAACTTCTTGTCATCTATGCATTACCACACACAGACACAAAGAGACATACGTGTCTTATGGCATTATAAGATGAATGACAGTCATTTGTCTAGATATAGAAAAGTCTACAATATGGTGAAAGAGGGATCTTTTACTGTCCTTTAGTTGTAGATAAGGAATCTGCAAGAGCAATGATTCCTTAATACAAGAGGGGAAAACAAAAAACAAAAATATATTAACATAGAACGTGTGAGTAGAGAGAGAATATAAATTACCGTACTTATTGGGTTCGGTTTGATGGCTCCAGCAAGTCCACGAGTGGTGGTGAAGGTGGATTTGAAGAAGAGGCCATGGCAGCAGACTCAGCCACTGCACAATAGATGGCATCCTGAGATACCATCAGTTGCAGAGGTCAAGACTGGTGAGTTGTTTAGGGTGGAAATGGTTGACTGGACGGGAGGTGCAGTCAAAGAAGATGGCTCTGCTGGCGATATTAAGAGCATAGACCTCTCTACTGTAAGGAGTTTTAGTAAGAAATATGAGTAAACTAATCATGATGAATTGCATATAGGTAAAAGTTTCTTGGTGATTATGCAGGTTCATTACCTGAGTGGGCCGATCAAAGTTGTGGATGAGGATGGTGTTGCAGCTAGGCCAGGTGATCTTCTTGCTGTTGAGATATGCAACTTGGGTCCTCTTCCAGGAGATGAATGGGGATTCACTGCTTCATTTGATAGAGAGAATGGCGGTGGTTTCTTGACTGACCATTTCCCTTGTGCGACCAAAGCTATTTGGTACTTTGAAGGGATTTATGCCTACTCTCCTCAAATTCCTGGTTAGAGCACAACATCATCCTGTTTTTTGTCAAGCAGATTAGTAGCACAATCATGTTGTGATGAGATGTTCTGTTGATTATTCACATTCTAACAACATCACATCACGGCACGGCAGGAGTACGATTTCCAGGGTTGACACATCCAGGAATCATTGGCACTGCACCATCAAAAGAACTCTTGAGAATATGGAATGAAAGGGAAAGACAATTAGAAGAAAAAGGTGTTGAGTCCCTAACACTATGTGAGGTTGTGCATCAGCGGCCATTAGCAAGCCTACCAACAACTAAAGGATGTCTACTAGGAAATGTACACTATTTTCTGATACTGTAACAAAGTTTTTGAACTGTATAAATGTACTTACTGCATACCCTCTTATAGATTGAAGAGAGGACATCAGAATGGGAAAGAATTGCAAAGGAGGCTGCTAGGACAATACCAGGAAGGGAAAATGGAGGAAACTGTGACATAAAAAACCTAAGCAGTGGCTCTAAAATATATCTTCCAGTGTTTGTAGAAGGAGCTAATCTAAGCACCGGTGACATGCATTTCTCACAGGGTGATGGCGAGATCTCATTCTGTGGAGCCATAGAGATGAGTGGATTTCTAGAACTCAAGTATGTACATAAGTTCCTAATTGCACTGTAAATAGACTCTATACGGTTTTCTTAGATGTCCCTGTTTTTGTCTAGTGTTACTATGAAATTCTGACCAGATACCATTATGTAACTCATTAATAGGTGTGAAATCATTAGAAACGGGATGCAGGAGTACCTTACACCAATGGGACCAACCACTCTCCACGTAAACCCGATCTTTGAGATAGGGCCAGTGGAACCAAGATTCTCAGAGTGGCTTGTCTTCGAGGGTATCAGTGTCGATGAGAGCGGAAGACAACATTACCTAGATGCAACAGTTGCATACAAACGAGCAGTTCTCAACGCTATAGACTATCTCTTCAAATTCGGTTACTCAAAAGAACAGGTACTGATCTCCGCAACAAGATGTGTCTCACAGAACCTAGTTGATCACAAGCATTAAAACAAGAGATAAAACTGATCAAGAAACTATGTTGAGAACAGGTATATCTCTTACTCTCATGCTGTCCATGCGAAGGAAGAATATCCGGTATAGTCGATTCTCCAAATGCCGTTGCTACACTTGCAATACCCACTGCCATCTTTGATCAGGTTTGAAGTTACAGTCCTCTGTTCTTTACGACTACACCTGAGCTTGCTCTCTTCTTTACATCAATTCCTCAACAATGGAAAATGCCAAACATCAAATGATTTTCTTATGTGCACACGCAGGATATTCGTCCAAAGACCCGAAAAGTTCCAACAGGAGCTCGGATAGTGAAGAAGCCAGACGTTATGAAGAGCACATATGATGGAAAACTTCCAATTACAAAGAATTCAAGTTCTTCCTCTTAGCTTCTACAAAAACAAAAGAAGATTTAGAAGCTAACTACCAAGACTGTGTAATCTAGCATATGTTCCAATAAGAAAGCAATAACTCGGTGTCTTGTTAGTTGCAGATTCCATATAAAACAACTCGAGAAACGAGAAGGCAAGCAAAAGGCACATACTTTTTCTCTCAACTTTAATGTGTTCATATGTATGCCAAAACTCCAACTAAAGAGAGAATGCACATACTTTTTCTCTCAAGTTAGCAATAAGTACTTAGCCATTCTACAGTGGGACTTAAGATTACTGAAATTTTCAACACTTAGAAATCTTGAGTTTTTAGTATACTACCAATTACAGCAAAAAATAACTAAATTTGTTCCATAGCTGACAGAAGTATACTAGTGATCATAATCACAATCATTATCAACATTAAGCACAAGTACATTCTAATGATTAACGCAAAAAACAATAATCTGAAGCAATAGAAGGAAGAGAAGCTACTGTACATTTGGAATTGAATAGCCGATAAGGGAATCCGCCGCAGAAGAATTTGCAGTTCGTCGGAGAGAGCCTTTGATTGAAGAAATCAGACGAGATCTCGAACCGGAACAAAAAGTTTATATTGGTATTGAAATTAAAATCGATTTTGGGTTTGGTTTAGACTGGTTTAGAGAGGGAAGAAAAAAATATTCACGCGATGGTGATTTTGGAGACAAGTGCGTTGATAAAAAAAGGCATGATTTCAGCAGGTAAACCCCTACAGAATTGCTCTCACGCTCTCTACGCGCACTTTGTGCGAGTGGTTCTAAAATAGAGCCTTCTGATTGGCTTAAAAACTCTAAAAAAATAGCAATAGTAGACATGTTGCTAGCTCCTGTTATTATTTAGCTTTTCTACAAAACGCAGTCGTTTCTATTTCGATCGTTTCAGCTCTTGACATTGATCCGAACCAATCGGTTCAACTGGCTTAGTCTATCCACAGGTTCGTATAGAAAATCTCATTTGGTCATCAAATTAAGCAGTAAATTTATATTAATTAATCATAAGTTAATGTTTTTTCTATTTCAAATTTCTAACGAATCAGACCTAATTATCCGGAATAAATGATTGGTTCTGAAAATATCAATTGGGAAATTAAAACCCGGTTCAATTTGAAACCGGAAACTAGATTCCTTCTTCTAACCTATATCTCCACTAAATAAGCACTTCTAGAGTTTTAGATAAACAAATTTACCATTTTTCTCGGCAAAAGATGGAACTTGTTCTTAATTCAACCTCTATCTCACTGCCTGAATCAATGGCTCTTGAGCTCTACTTCAAAACACCGAGCTGCTGAAGCGTGGCAAGACCAACGTAGTCGACGAACATGGTGATCGAATCAATTATCGTAGAATCGATTGGTATAGTTGAATTCCAGTCGGAGACTCAGAGACCCAGTAAGAAAACGAAATTTCCATTGATATAGAATCGATTGGTATAGTTGAAATCAGACAACAATTTTGCAGTAGCAGTAAAAAGAATTTGGCAACGAAGATGAATTGTTTCATGGATCAAGTGTAATCGTTTAGGCCTATAAAGCCCAATAAAAGCCCATATGAGCAAGGTGAATATGTTTAAAGTTTAAACGTAGTGTGTATACATATTATATACACTCGTATATGTACATTTAAAGGTCTTAATCGTTTTAAAGACAAGGTTTATTATAAATAATCAACGATGTAGGATCTTACCCTACATCAAGATTTAAATAAAAGCCGTTAAAACGCTAATTTAATGTGATTAAGATTTCCCGTAAATCTCTCCAACTGTTGGCCAAGGTTTTACTAAACATGGTTACGACATGTAATAGAAAGAGACCAAAAGAAGACAAACACTTTCACGAGAGAAACGGTACTGAGGTTACTTGTGTCGTCGTCTGTCATCTTAGGCTCATGCTCACACATGCATGCGTGGATGTATGTGAATGGATGATTATGATCATGATAATGATCATGGAATGGGCTTTTGATTTGACAAGACGAGAGTCACGAATTGAGGACGATGATATATCTATATTATTACTTCAGTACTCAGGAGACATCGCTCCATGTCTTTCTCTTTTATCATCCGTAGCGAAAGACAAGTCGAAATATATGTATATTACATTATTACTATACATAGTATTTATGTTAGGAACTTCTAGGACAATCATTATTCTGAAAAGTATTTTCTATGATCGATGATCTTTACATTGTTAGCGTTTTTAAGTGATGATAATATGACATAAACGCATGATATTCCAAAATATGACAAGAGGTAAAAAATCGATAAATGCTTCATTTAGGACTATTGTACACTTAGATTATAGGATAAAGCAAAACGTTATAAAATATTTAGAGACTACTGCTATTGCACTACTAACAATTAAAATTTTATATAATCCGTTAATGATGTGAGCTGAATCAAACGTTAAGAAGACAAATAACATTTTGGGGTACAATAATAATATGAGTTGTGTGGAATATGAAAACGAGGGAAGCTCCGAGTTAGAGCCAAGAGGCACCGAAACAAGAAACCGGCCTGCAACTGCAAGCAGAAGTCCCATCTTGTTCCTTTGACTATTTTCTTCTTCTCTCTCGAATAAGATAAAACCTTAACAAATTAAAAGTCCAATTCACACTTTTATTTATGCACAGTGTCTTATGCGATATTCTTACGAATATATATATTCTCTGTTCTATTTTCTTATTTTCAGCATAAATATTTATTTGAAAGAATAACTAGAATTTAGAAAAGAAACTTTAGATTTACGTTTAATTTGGAGAATATCCAGATATATATTTACAAATTTACATTTAATTTGCATACACTCAATCTTTCGAAATGCAAATTATTTTTTCTTCGAGTTAACATATTGACAACTGGACCAAGGGATCAGACCAATTTGATAGACAAACTTAATTATGTTTTCCAAATAAAAGAAAATTGAGTAGATAATCACTAGACACTAGTAGTAGATATTTTGGTGTATATATGGAAAAAAAGTGATAGAAATCTATGATTTTCTTATATATATATAGCAGATCTCTGATTGTTCCTGCCACAAACATCGTGATTCTGTATGAAACGTCATTTCAAGCACTCTTAATTATCGTCCACCATTCTCTCTAGCTATCATAATGCACTCTTACACATATTCCTATATTTACACTTTTATATATGTCTATTATATACATATTCTCTTAATTAAATACAAAAATCTTTGACGAAAGCCCGAATTAATTCTTCAAGCATCCGGTTTTATCTGAAATCTTTAATGACCTAAGACAATAATGGTTTTTTACAGTTTATAATCTACCACTAGACATATTAATTTATAGCTTAACAAAAAAAAAACTATTAATTTATAAATTGTTAACTTCTTAGAATGAAAAGAATGTTAACGTTTTTAAGAAATGACATCACAATTTATCAAAATTATTTATAAATTTTCAACACATCAAAACAAGACCACATTTATTTCTGCTTTTTCATGTTGCTTTTGAAAGGTTGTGAACAACAATTGATAAAAAAAAAAAAAACTAATTTTTTCCTTTCTTAACTTATCAAAAAACATACCAAAAAAAAACATGCTAACTTAATCGCCAAAAAAAAAGAAAGAAAGCAAGATACATACAACAAATTGACAAAACACATAACCAAGATTACATCAGTAGAAACCGAATCTCATGTGCTCATGCAAAAAAAAGTATTTGATTTATCTATCGTGTGCTCTTGTTTTGGATTGTATTATCTATCCATCGTATCCATATAGATATAGTGACATATTTTGGTATATATGCATGAACCTAAACGTATAGAAATGATTCATAAGTTTCAGGATATAGATATAGCTAGATAGGCAACATGCATATGATCTTGGTGATCACCCCGAGCCTTAGGACCCGTACCTAATAAAAATACTTATTTAAATGTTTGAATTGACACTTCCTTAGTGTCTCTGCCCGGCCGCTTTGTGCCCGCAACATTCACAGCTGGATTTACAGTTTTTAAAACAATGAGATGTACACAAAAGGACATTATTGTCAATTTACTCTTATCCGACATAAGTCGGTAAAACAAAAAATTTGGTCTGACTTATGTAGTTTTTGACTGGTCTTAAACTCTCAACTATATCGTTTATCAACTTCCATAATTAAGCGTATGTATTGGTTTTCTCGTGTAGCTAATTACGTAAAAGTCATTAAGCGAGATAACTACCACATGGTTTATTGGATCCCCAAACACACTACGTACGTTGGCTTTATTGAGGTTCCAAATGGTAACCATGAAATAAACAAACGAAACCGACTAAAAAAAACATAACAAATGCATAATATACAACGTAAGAGATACTATTTATATTTCATTCATATAACTAAGATTAGTTTTTTTTTTTTTTTGTGGTATCAAAAATAAAAAAGTTTTCCGCCGAAATCCATGCATGCATATCTCATGGTAAGTAAATAGCCATCTCCCAAGTGAAAATCAAACTAAAAGTTCAAGTTCAGGTTAGAAAAACATGAGATTCATAGACAAAACCTCACTTTGTAAACCAAAAAATTGTTGTTTACTTATCTTCAATATAACTGACTACATAGATTTTAATCAAAGTTCGTAATAGTCATCTCGTGTAAAAAAAATATAGTCATGTTTTGAAGGTAAATTTAAAAACATGATCAGATGATCTTGCAGACGAAGGGGTCAGCGACCAAGCTTTTTGGCATATTGTCATTTATTCTAATGATAATTGTTGAGGAAATAATAATAATCATAATTCTGGAAAGTTCGTAACAAACCCACGTCACTCCTCGAGCCACTCCATCCACTAGACTTTAACTAGTCTTATCAATTAGTTAGATTCTGGTTATATTTTTGTGGGTCAACTTGCATGCGATATAGCTCTCGTTAGACTTTAGTATTTTGATTACGATGATTGTTTTTCTTCTATTTTATTATTTTCTCTAACATTCTTAGCTCTTGTTTAATTGTTTTTATAACTATAAATCGTTCAAAAAAAATCAATTTATTTTTAATACAACAAATTAGCCTATAAATAACAGAGTAAACAAGATTGGACGTGAATAGTGAACGCAAGTTTGTTGTGTTTGTATTAATGTTTAAACTCTTAGTGGGTCATGTGCTTCCAAATATATTCAGGTCCAGTCTTCTTACTTGTGACGGTTGCATCTTAGTAACCACAATGACTATAATTAACCCACCGCTTCAAATACTGCACTTTTCGGACCCATTTTTAGTACATATATTCACTCAAATCATATCATCAATCTTACCAAACTATAACCACGACACCAAAAGAAACTACAAGTATTTAGTTATGTATTATATTTTATATTCAATCTTCTTGCAGAACATGCTCAATATTGGACCTAGTCTAAATACTGTCAAACTAAACTAAACATATTATCTTGGAATGTCCAAAAACGACATGAAAATATATGTGAATGCGAAATTGTATTGCAACGGCCCTACAATAATAGCTGTCCTCTGTCAAATAGAAAAATAAATGTGTTACAATCAACTAGGGTTAATTTTTGAATAAACCGTACGGGACATCGAATTGAATATTAATATTACACAGAGATGGACCGGGCTATAATGTATCAAGATCGTCTCATTTGTGTCTTCGAGGAAATTGTCTTAGAATTTACATGTTATCTTATGATTTGTGTAATTGTTACAGTTTATCATAATTACATAATAATATATGATACGTGTTGAATTGTAGACTAGTTAATCTTGACCAAAAAGACAATAATTTGTCTGCTAATTACTCGACACTTTTAGTTATACGATGTGGTCTATGGTATACACATATATACATGTCTAAACGATCCACATAGTTCCTTAATCTTACGCACAATTAATTAATAAATTCTTTCAACTAACATGATAAATCATCTAGGTTTTTGTAACCACATAAAATATATATATAGCTTGATAATATTACCCTATAATGTAATAAAGTATGATAAGAAGAAACAAATGCCTGAAATTACGCACCGTTACATTTGTCTAATTGCCATTACGCTTTATGATATTTGATAAATGTCAATATGGCATAGCGTAAGCACTTTTGGCCGAATCGAAATGATATATTATGTTACCAAACGACGTAAAAAATGATACATAATCACAACTAAGCATTGGTGGTATTATGAGTAATATTGAAATAGAAACCCAGGACAAAAAAAAGCTCTCTTTTATAGCTCTCCATGCATCTTTTAAATATTGAGTGGATATTTAAGAGACGATTGGATTTTAAAAAGAAAAAATTGGTCGAAGAGACGAATGATAGTAGTTTCGAGTATTTATCAGTGACCTTTCTAAGTAATAATAAGAAGAAAAAAAAACAATCCTACTATTGTTAGAGACAATCTTATTATTTCTTATATATAACTCTATATTTTATGTAGGGGCATCAAAATGGGTCAAAATTCATAGGTCAACTCAACTCAATTCAACTCAACCCATGAACTTTAATGAGTTGAAAATTTTGACTCAAATGAGTTAATGGGTCAAATGAGTTGATGAGTCAATTGGTTTGATGAGTAAAATGAGTTGGGTTGTAATGGTTAATGGTTTCAATGGTTTACCCAATTAACCCATCAAGTTTTGTAAAATTGAATTAAACCAACTAAAATCTCTAAACCAATTTCAATTTAAGTTTAACCAACACATCTAAACCAATTTAATAAAATTAATATTTTTCCAAATTTCTTAAATATACAAGCGATGAAATTGAGGAAAAGTAAATTCGTAATTTTTCCACTAAAAAACATAAACCCGTGATTTTCCCGCCAAAAACGAAAACCCATGATTTTCCCGCCAAAAACGTAAATCCGTGATTTACCCGCCAAAAACGTAAACCCGAGATTTTCCGCCAAAAACATAAATCCATAATTTTCCCGCCAAAAACGTAAACCTGTGATTTTCCCGCCAAAAATGTAAACCCATATTTTCCCGCCAAAAACGTAAATCCGTGATTTTCCCGCAAAAAACGTAAACCCGTGATTTTCCCGCCAAAAATGTAAACCCGTGATTTTCCAGCCAAAAACGTAAATCCGTATTTTTCCCGCCAAAAACGTAAGCCTATAATTTTCCGCCAAAAACGTAAACCCGTGATTTTCCCGCCAAAAACGTAAACCCGTAATTTTCCCGTCAAAAACGTAAACCTATAATTTTCCGCCAAAAACGTTAACCCGTGATTTTTCCGCCAAAAACGTAAATCCGTAATTTTCCCGCCACAAACGTAAATCTATAATTTTCCGCCAAAAACGTAAACCCGTGATTTTCCCGCCAAAAACGTAAATCCGTAAAAAATGGAATCCGTAAATATCCTAAGTTTGATGATAATGAATTAATAATGATAATTATTTATTATTGTTTTATAATAATAGTTAATTAAATTATTACTTAAATGGGTTAACCCATTTAACAACTCAACCCATCAAATTAAATGAGTTATGGGTTGACCCAACCCATTTTATTATGAGTTGAGTTGAGTTGGATTACCCATTTTGACACTTCTAATCTTATGTAAGATTTTTTTCATTATAGTTATACTTTTGATGGGAATTTTTTTTTTTTTGTTAAACATTTTTGATGGGACATCCGATATAATAATTCTGGTGAAGAGCTATTTTTTTTATCTAAAGATTTTTAGTTAGAGAGGTGTTAATAGTTATACTTAACTAATAAACGCCGAGAAAACAACAGTAACAACTCAATTAACAAAGACTCGTTAAAAGTAAAATACGTTTATATTAAAGATTTAAAGTGATAGGCAAAATGAAAAAGAAAATGGCTAACCATGCTCATCGTTTATATTATTTAATTTTCGGATCTTCATTAGGCTTATAAATTTATTTTTAGTTGTTAACAAAAAGATTTCTCTTTATACTTTAGCTTTTGTAATCTTGTTTGGCCAAACTCTTTTTGAATATATATTACATTTATTGGTGAGCACATTGATTATTTTATGTAGCCAACTAAACCATCATCACTATATTGGTGTCTACGTACTGTCTACTTAAGTACTGTTAATGGACCACGATTTTTAAGATATAAACTTACAAAATACATGTTTCAATCAAATAATGATAATCGTTGATAGTTCAACCAATTACACTAAAAAACATTAGAGGAGAAAGTGGACCAAATCCTGAATTTGATTGCCAATGACGGGGGAAAACATAGTGAAAATGTTTAAGCTCCGAATTAAAAAGAACATAGACCGTCGTTTGAATTGGTTTACTATCTTTACGTTCAATCTTATATCGATTTGTTTTGGTATAATTTCATTTTGATAAATCCAAAATGGTTTAAATCAGATTGTATCCTATGTTCCTAACTACTAGTTAGAATAATAATCTATTTTTAATATTGATTTTAATTCTTCTGATGGAGTATATAATAGTGCTCGACAATGTCATAATCAGTACAAAATAAATCACCTACCAACCTGAACTATATGTTATATATTTTGAGGGGCCACGTCAAGTGTGCCGTTTATTTTTGTGTTTATGATTGTTTAATATTTGTGCGTGTGATGGTGTTTCTTGCTTAGTTTCCACTTAATACACAATCAAATATCAAGTGGAACTATTTATGAAAATTGTTCTTCGAGAAGAATTCTGACCCTAAAAGGTCATTTGAGGGCTTGAGGCTTATTGTTTCCAAATTACACCAGTAAACAAGGGTTTTTTTTTGTCAACAAAGATTATTGTAATTCGAATTTCGTCTACAATAAAACAAATTTTCTTACTAAAACAAAACAATTAGCTGACGGTTGATATTTCGGCTTTTGAGTTTAATTAACTAATTGGTGATTATGTTGATGATCTTTCACACCTAATGAAGTGTCATGTATATGTATATATGTATATACTTATGTATATATAAAACGTACATATAATCATTTGTCATATATATCATCATGTATTGCATGACTAAACTACCCTTAAAAGAGGAATACGATAGACATGACCTTTAGGAATTTGTTTTTTTCTTCTAAATGGATTCCTTCGCTTCTTTTTAGCCTCGTAGTGAATTTGAACATTGCAGTTATTTCTAGTAAGATATTTTTTCTGTATTTTTCGGAAAATGTTAAAAACTAATTATACACAATTTACTTTCTCTCTCAACTCTTATTTTACGTTACTGTTTTTTTTTTCCTCTTGCAAAATTAGAGCTGCTGTATTTACATTTACTAGTAATTTGGTAGATAGACAGTTAATGTAGTATATAGATGGGGTTGAGGGCAAATGATTACTTGGGAGATGGTGCAATGCATCAGAGTGATGATGTGGAATTTAATAAGTGTGAATTTATGGGCAAAGGAAGGGAACTAGTAGTAGAAAGGGAAATAAATACAGTACAAGTAAGAGGAAAACGAAAAGAGAGATAGAAACCATAATAATGAGTTAACGCAGACATAGCCGCCATTTTCAACTTCTCACTCCCACTTACAACTTCTCCTTCTGGGCAAGTTTTCCACATCAATGCTCGTCTTAATCACCATTAATCTCTACTCATCATTAATACGTTGAAGCCCACTATTTCAAAATTTACTAGGAGTATTTATTCGTGAAAAACATTTAAATGTCCCTAATTATAAGAGATTTAATTTCATATTTATTGTATTAAAGAGAATTTACATTAGCTGTCAAAAAAAAAAAAAAAAGAGAATTAACATTATTTTACAGAACATAAAATTTTGAAAATAGATAGCGCCACTGCATGTAAGAACATACAAATTTCTTTTTTTCAACAAAATCTATTTATATTTCTTCTTTTTTTGAACATTATGTGTAGTTTGTAGTAAACTAAAAAGTGTGACCAACACAATTTAAATCATTCGATTTTGTAGCAAAAACATTTTTGTTCCAATTTCCAAGCAGCAAATATGGTAGGAATATAAATTCTTTACTATTTTTCCTCTTAACACATAAAAGTAAAAAAAGCATTCAATGATCAGTTAAAATCTGGTTAGAATTCTACCTTATCATTTAGAACTAGCTAATATTTAAATTCATATATACAAAAAATAAAATGGGAACTGTAGAGACTAGAGACTATAAATAGAGGATTGAGAAGAAGAACTTTTAAAGCTCTATCAATCATGAACTACTCGCCTTCTCCAACTTTTAAAACTCATCATAAATAGTAAAAAAGTAGCCGGAAAAATAAAATAAAAAGTCTATTTCTCTTTCCTTTAAAATCCAAATCCTATAAACTCATAGCTTTCTCTGTTCTTTACTTATACCTCACGTTATACATATATATAGAGTTTCTATAAATGCTTCTCTTTCCTCTCGAACAAATCTTCCTCACTTCTCTCATTTCCACACTCACCTTCCTCTCTATATATTAAACCCTATCTACTTAACTCTTCTTCTAACTCTAATCTCTCTCTCTATTTACTCTGCTTCTGTTCTCACTCTGAAAGAACCAAAACATGACGGTGGTTAGAGAGTACGACCCGACCCGAGACTTAGTCGGCGTGGAGGACGTGGAACGACGGTGTGAAGTCGGACCAAGCGGCAAGCTTTCTCTTTTCACCGACCTTTTGGGTGACCCGATTTGTAGAATCCGACATTCACCTTCCTATCTCATGCTGGTAATAACATGTTTCACAATCTTTTATCTTCTTTTACTTGTATGTCTCTTCAAAAACTCTGTTTGTTTTTTGAACCTAGAAGTAGAAAACATAGAACACCAACTTCTCAACCTTTGGTTAATCCAAAAAACCCATTTTCCATAAACAATTAAAGTTCGGTTCTTTTTTTGGTATCATTTCTATTTTTTTCCGATTCTTGATAAGATCAAAAGACTCATCATTTATATTATTTTTTGCAACCAAATGATACCCGAGTAACTATAACTAATAAAGTTTCCTCTTTATTATAAAAGGTTAAAAACATATAATAACGGAAAATTTAAATTATGGGACTGTAACAGGTGGCTGAGATGGGTACGGAGAAGAAGGAGATAGTGGGCATGATTAGAGGATGTATCAAAACCGTTACATGTGGCCAAAAACTCGATTTAAATCACAAATCTCAAAACGATGTCGTTAAGCCTCTTTACACTAAACTCGCTTACGTCTTGGGCCTTCGCGTCTCTCCTTTTCACAGGTACCCTTCCGTTTTCCTCCCACTCATAATCACACGCTATTATAGATTTTGGTTATCTAAACTAGTTTTGGTTTTTGCAGGAGACAAGGGATTGGGTTTAAGCTCGTGAAGATGATGGAGGAATGGTTTAGACAAAACGGAGCTGAGTATTCGTATATTGCAACTGAGAACGATAATCAAGCTTCTGTGAATTTGTTCACCGGGAAATGTGGTTATTCGGAGTTTCGTACACCGTCGATTTTGGTTAACCCGGTTTACGCTCATCGAGTTAATGTTTCGCGGCGAGTCACGGTTATCAAGTTAGAGCCGGTTGATGCTGAGACGTTGTACCGAATCCGGTTTAGCACAACAGAGTTTTTCCCGCGGGA
The DNA here is from genome assembly GCF_000001735.4 of Arabidopsis thaliana. Classification (NCBI taxonomy): domain Eukaryota; kingdom Viridiplantae; phylum Streptophyta; class Magnoliopsida; order Brassicales; family Brassicaceae; genus Arabidopsis; species Arabidopsis thaliana. Next base: position 17,659,979 of record NC_003075.7, read on the forward strand.
TATTGATTCGGTACTTAATAACAAACTCTCGCTTGGGACTTTCGTCGCGGTGCCACGTGGAAGCTGTTATGGATCCGGGTCTGGATCATGGCCCGGTTCGGCTAAATTCCTCGAATATCCACCCGAGTCATGGGCCGTATTAAGCGTGTGGAATTGTAAAGACTCGTTTCTGTTAGAAGTACGTGGAGCGTCGAGATTGAGACGTGTGGTGGCTAAAACGACGCGAGTAGTTGATAAAACGTTGCCGTTTCTGAAACTACCTTCGATACCGTCCGTTTTCGAACCTTTTGGACTTCATTTTATGTATGGAATCGGAGGAGAAGGTCCACGCGCGGTGAAGATGGTGAAATCCTTGTGTGCTCACGCGCATAACTTGGCTAAGGCAGGTGGTTGTGGTGTCGTGGCGGCGGAAGTTGCCGGAGAAGACCCGTTGCGGCGAGGAATACCACATTGGAAAGTGCTATCGTGTGACGAGGATCTTTGGTGTATAAAGCGGCTTGGAGATGACTATAGTGATGGTGTTGTTGGTGATTGGACTAAATCGCCACCTGGCGTTTCCATTTTTGTAGACCCTAGAGAATTTTAAAACTTTTTTTTTAACTCTATAATATATATTCTCTATTAACCACTTGATGTTAAATTAGGGGTTTTCTTCTAAGTTTATAGATTTTCTTGTTTTAGAATTAATCTTTTTTTTTAGGTAACTTTTTTTGCTTTTTGTTTTGTTTTGTTTTGTTTTTGTGGGTGTTATAAATTAGTGGTAAGAGGTAATATCTCCTACTTTTGGGTTTGTGTCTTCTTGTCTTGTAAATGGATCTAGCTTTTTAAGATACTTTTTCTTTGTGGCCAAACCAAAACGCCGACCTGATTATTATTTCCAAGTAGATAAAATTTCATGAACGCACTGATACGTATAATGATGCAATTTGTGTTAAGACGATACTTTGGAGATAAAATTACAATTATGACAATGATAGAAAATGTTACCAATAACGATTAGCATTATCGTGTGTGCCATCAAGTATAAACTAAGAGAAAGACGCACATTTTCTTAAGAGTAAATAAAATATTATGTATATTAGTTTAGTAGTTCTTTTTAGGTGGAGGATTTTGGTTCTTAGTACTTTGCTAATTCGAGTTTGATCATTGATATTTGATAGTGATTGGAGAATAAAAACTTCTTTTGATATCGCTAATCTTACGTGTAAATGACATGAATATCAATGTCATGGACCACACTTTTTCCCCCAAATATGGTCCAAAGATGTTCAACTGATAGATTTATATGTTTCTTTTGTTGGTTTGCGGTAGCAAAAGCTATATCATGATGAAACCTTTGAATCGGGTTTGAGAACGTGTCCTTGTCCGAAAGAGGTATTGTCGAGTCGAGAGCACCGATCGAGTCAGGGAAATTGTTTATACTATAAGGTCTTGACCATCACATAATAAGACATGTGGATAACTTCGATCGAGGAGTGATACTTTGTGTTTGTGGATTAGATTTATCATTTCTGTTATAACGATTGGTATACATGTGTGTATGTTGACCCTAGGTTTGTTTTCTAGTGTCGTGAGTTTCTATAATTACATCTTGCATTTGTTGGCAATATATATGTAACTATGTAAGGATGTTATCATCGGTTAATCCGAACCATATGACAAGGTTCTAATAAGCAATGGAGACGACTAGTTGCGGACCATCTTGTGGTTCACCGACATATAATTTTAATGGTTTTAAGCTAATGAAAGAAAATCTAAGGGAAGTTAGGTGATAGTCTTCACGGAGTTCTCAAGTAGACGATCATGTGAATCTCAAGGATCCTAAAGCACTAGTAGCAAAAAGAAATAATTAATGCAACATATTGAGAATGGTAATTACTTGTGAATCAAATCAACGATCCGTATATTAATAACGTTTGTTTTTGTAACGTTAAAATCTATCATTATTTGAATAAAATGAGAAATATATATTATTAATTCATAGAAATTGTGGGCGTGTTCAACACCCAAACATCACATTCTCATCCATCCCCCACAAAAATCCGGGCGTGATATTATTTATTCGAAGGGAATATTCATTATGCGAGTGCGTCCGTAAGGAAAATGATGTAACATTAGCGTGAAGCTATTTCTATATTTTTAACTCTTTTTTATGAACAAAATAAGAGAAAAGAAAACGACGAAGAAGATTTTCTGCACAATGACGGTGGCAAGTCAATTTAAAGTTATCATTTTTTGTCGGTCTAAAATATGGTTTCTCCGACGAAACTTATTTAATTCTCTCCTCATTTTAATTCAAAGACGGTTTAAAAGTTCGCTGCATTTGTCAGTTATCAAATTTTCACGGAGCTTCCAAATAAGTTTTATGATTAAATAAAAACGTCTAACTAAAAAAAGTTTTATTCAGTTTTATGCTTATTTTCCTTAATAAAAAGAAAAGAAGAGAATGTTTTTTACCGTAGTCAAAAGTCTAATTAGATATGAAATATCGACTTGGGCCCTAGTCCAGTCTTATGGATCTCGATACTGCCCGTACACAAGTCCAAAATAAAGTCAAAGTCAACAACTTTCAGAATCAACAAATTTGTAACATTTATAAAAACATTTCCTATCAAATTAATATTTCTAAAGTTTTGTGGCGCTGTTCTTCAAGATTTTGAAGAAACAGTAATGTTACAAACAAAAAAAATTGTAATGTATTGTGAAAAATAATTGTAGTCTTTTTTTTTTTTACAGCAAAAATTGTAGTTAGATAGATGATTTGTAAAGCATTTTTTTCAAAAAAGCTTATTTTAAAAACTATTCTGCTAATGAATAATCATAAAACACTAGATATGAAAATTACAAACAAAAGTGACAACTTGATCTAAATTTCACCTTTTATTATTTGAAGAACCATTTTTTTTTGTTTTTAAACACTTCCATTTTAAAGTGACAACAAAGCAGAAAGAAAAAACCATTACCTACTAAGGAAGAACAAAACCACAAAGGAAAGAAAATGGTAACATCTGAGAAATTGGATCTAAAGAGAGATAAGTTAGTAATAGGATGAACATTTTAGCAAACCTAATTCATCTTTTTCTTGCTTCTTACGTCTCCTGCTAATGCTTCTTGCTTGTGGAAGAAGAAGACTTGGAATCATCATTAACAGAACCAGGACTTGAAGTCCCTGAGCTACTTATCATATCTCCACTTCTCTCTTTACCAGACCAAAGCTTCGAGAACACTCTAGAAACTCCTAATCCTCCTCCTTTCATCAGTTTCCCTTGGTTATGGCTCTCTTGTTGATTCTTTGCGAGTCTTAGATTTGCTAATTCACCTCTCAAAGCTTTGATATCTTCTGTGTCCCAACACTCTGTGTCTTCTTGATCAGTAGTGTTTGTTGATCTTGAAGCAGGTATAACCTCTGGTGTGCTGTTTCCGGTTGATGATGAACCGTTGTTGTTGGCTCTTACTTGTTCAAAGAAGAGCACTTGCACTACCACACGCATTGGTAACCGCTCGTTTTGAACCGCGTGAGCGCAGGCTTCTGCTGATAGTTTTCTGCAGTCCATTAGCCTGCAGATACGCTTCTTCTCGCTCTTGTTCATCTCTGGATGTTCCTGAATGAGAGATAATTTCAAGAAATCAAAATCTTGATTAGTTACTTGATCAAACCTTGATTACTAACAACTGACCGAAACAACGGATTAGGTATTGCTAAATAAGATCTTTGTATGAATACTTTGTTGAGATAGAGCTTAAGAAACATGTCGATAGCGCGATAAACTCCATCGTGAGACTGTCTAGGAAACATGTCTAGGAAACATGTCGATAGCGCGATAAATAAGATCTTGTACCTTAAGAAACATGTCGATAGCGCGATAAACTCCATCGTGAGACTGTCTAGGAAAGCTCGAGACCATTTCCGCAAGTGAGAGGAACTTCTGAAGAGGCAAATTATCGGAATCTCTCGATTTCTCAGCTAAATAACCATCAACAAGTTTCGCAACTGATGCTTTTGCGGTTACATCATCCTCTCTCGGGTCTCGGGATTTCAAGAAAACCTCAACTAAGCTCTGCATCAACTCAACATCATAGAGCAAAACATCGCCCAAATTCGCCTCATCTAACCGCTCACCAACTCTGTTCTTTAACCCGGCTACTTCATCACAACCAAGAAAGATCGAAGCTCGTAACAACTTAGTCAAGAAACTCGAAGAAACGCTACGTTTCTCATCAGGAATTAACTCAATGATTGAATCGGCCAAAGCTCTGTATTTAGCAAAGTCAGTGACCTGTACTGAACTACTTTTGCTGAACCCTGGAATCCTTTTAATCGCATACGCGTGCAATGCTTCTCCGATAACATCAGCTGAAACATTCCCTCTCGCTTCGATTGTAGCGAGAGCTCGTTTATACAAATCGATATGAAGATCACAAAGATCCTCAACCCACCAGTCTCTAGGAACCGCCTGAGGTTTCCTCAACCCGTTATCAAGATTCTTCTTCTTGCTGTAAGTATAAGACCATTCGACTTTCGAAGTATCTATCGAAGCTCTAGAGGCGATTGAGTCAAGACAACGCCCGGTTAACTTCAACTCTTCAGAGTATGGAGACAAAGCTCTAGTGGTTTGAAGCACGATGATCGAATCTTTCCAGCTTTGGAGTATGCTTGAGTTCAAGAACACCTCAATCTTGTAAACAAGATTCCCCTTTTCGACGGTTTCATACATTTCAAGAAATTCAGCGGCGCAGCGAGCAGCGACTACGTTGTAAGCGTTTAGAGTAACGGTCATTCCGTAACAGAATTTAGCACAGATCTCAAATGAAGCAGGACCACCAGGAATCTCTGCTATTTCAATCTCGTCTTCATGATGATGATGATGAATCTGATTCTC